>NW_025534274.1:0-236734 GCF_020615455.1 Coregonus clupeaformis
GGGAGAACAAGTATTTGATACACTGCTGATTTTGCAGGTTTGCCTACTTACAAAGCATGTAGAGGTCGGTAATTTTTATCATAGGTATACTTCAACTGTGAGAGACGGAATCTAAAACAAAAATCCAGAAAATCACATTGTATGATTTTTAAGTAATTCATTTGCATTTTATTGCATGACATAAGTATTTGATACATCAGAAAAGCAGAACTTAATATTTGGTACAGAAACCTTTGTTTGCAATTACAGAGATCATATGTTTCCTGTAGGTATTGACCAGGTTTGCACACACTGCAGCAGGGATTTTGGCCCACTCCTCCATACAGACCTTCTCCATATCCTTCAGGTTTCGGGGCTGTCATTGGGCAATACAGACTTTCAGCTCCCTCCAAATATGTTCTATTGGGTTCAGGTCTGGAGACTGGCTAGGCCACTCCAGGACCTTGAGATGCTTCTTACGGAGCCACTCCTTAGTTGCCCTGGCTGTGTGTTTCGGCTCGTTGTCATGCTGGAAGACCCAGCCACGACCCATCATCAATGCTTTTACTGAGGGAATGAGGTTGTTTGCCAAGATCTTGCGATACATGGCCCCATCCATCCTCCCCTCAATACGGTGCAGTCGTCCTGTCCCCTTTGCAGAAAAGTATCCCCAAAGAATGATGTTTCCACCTCCATGCTTCACGGTTAGGATGGTGTTCTTGGGGTTGTACTCATCCTTCTTTTTCCTCCAAACACGGCGAGCGGAGTTTAGACCAAAAAGCTCTATTTTTGTCTCATCAGACCACATGACCTTCTCCCATTCCTCCTCTGGATCATCCAGATTGTCATTAGCAAACTTCAGACGGGCCTGGACATGCGCTGGCTTGAGCAGGGGGACCTTGCGTGCGCTGCAGGATTTTAATCCATGACGGCGTAGTGTGTTACTAATGGTTTTCTTTGAGACTGTGGTCCCAGCTCTCTTCAAGTCATTGACCAGGTCCTGCCGTGTAGTTCTGGGCTGATCCCTCACCTTCCTCATGATCATTGATGCCCCACGAGGTGAGATCTTGCGTGGAGCCCCAGACCGAGGGTGATTGACCGTCATCTTGAACTTCTTCAATTTTCTAATAATTGCGCCAACAGTTGTTGCCTTCTCACCAAGCTACTTGCCTATTGTCCTGTAGCCCATCCAGCCTTGTGCAGGTCTACAATTTTATCCCTGATGTCCTTACACAGCTCTCTGGTCTTGGCCATTGTGGAAAGGTTGGAGTCTGTCTGATTGAGTGTGTGGACAGGTGTCTTTTATACAGGTAACGAGTTCAAACAGCTGCAGTTAATACAGGTAATGAGTGGAGAACAGGAGGGCTTCTTAAAGAAAAACGAACAGGTCTGTGAGAGCCGGAATTCTTACTGGTTGGTAGGTGATCAAATACTTATGTCATGCAATAAAATGCAATTTAATTACTTAAAAATTATACAATGTGATTTTCTGGATTTTTGTTTTAGATTCCGTCTCTCACAGTTGAAGTGTACCTATGATAAAAATTACAGACCTCTACATGCTTTGTAAGTTGGAAAACCTGCAAAATCGGCAGTGTATCAAATACTTGTTCTCCCCACTGTATGTGTCATGCATGTTGCAAATTATGCATGTTTTATCTGAACTTTGTTAATGGATCAACCTACAGTATACTTACAGTATTAATCAATCAAAAATCAAGGTAAGTTTTTCCATTGTGGTTTGGTGCATTTTCCATAGGTGACAGGAGCCAAAGAATTAGAGAGGCTTGCTGCCGTCGCCAAGCTTGTCCTGGTGTTGCCCCATGCAAACGCAGATGCTGAGAGGGTGTTTTCAGTTGTGGGACTGAACAAAACCAAGAGAAGAAACAGCCTAGCATTGGATGGCATAAAGATGGCCAATCTGGAGCCCTGCTTCAAATGGGAGCCCCCCTCCGATATCATCAAGGCCTCCAAGAAGGCCACAGGCCAGCATAAACATGCCGACAGATCATAGACAAGAGGCTCATTTGAGATGAGCCAGGTCTGCGCAGAATCGATCACCGGCGATCACCGCCCAATGCATGCTGGTTAGATTGCTTTTCACCGACTGCAGGACCCAGGCGGACCCAGGACAAAATCTCACTCCAAGGTTTTTTGAAAAGTTGGCAGGTATGCATCACGTCATGTTTCAGCATGATAATGCAGGGCCCAATGTCGCAAGGATCTGTACACAATTCCAGGAAGCTGAAAATGTCCCAGTTCTTCCATGTCCTGCATACTCACCAGACATGTCACCCATTGAGCATGTTTTGGAGGGCTGGATCGACGCGTACCACAGCTTGTTCCAGTTCCCGCCAATATACAGCAACTTCGCACAGCCACTGAAGAGGAATGGGACAACATTCCACAGGCCACAATCAACAGATTGATCAACTCTATGCAAAGTATAAGTATCCCGGAGGAGGAGGAGGCAGCGGCAGATACCCTGTTCTCATGTAATGGGGTAGGGCCCAGTGATGCCAAGGGCCCAGAGCTGGAGAGAGATGCCTAGCGCACACATCATTATTTGAGTTAAGCTGCTTGTTCAATAAGATAGAATATATACCTTGTTATTAGCTTGTACCTATAATTGTTGATCAGTTAGGTAGTGTCGTATATGGAGATTATGTCTGTGTTAAATGTTTTTCATGAAGAAATGGAATGTTGTTTAGGCCAGAGGGGGGCTGTTTTATGATGTTATTTGAAATGTGCCGTTTGGAGGGTGACGCCCGAGGGGAGACTGGTGATTGGCCAGAAGAGGGGGTAACCCTTATTTTGGTATTGTCTATATAAGAAGGGTTTAGACAATAAACCACAGAGCGGTTATTATAATTCGAGGCCACTGCTCTCCAGACCTCGCGAGTCTGTAAACTTATGCTGTAAGCTTGTGATAATGAATAAAGACTTTCTAATCAAAGTGCAGCATAGGCAGACTCCTTTGTTTTACAGCAAGAGCACCTGCAGCCGACGCGACACGGCAAATAGCCACCAGCAGCCGACGCGACACGACAAATGGGGGCTCGTCCGGGATTGGTCTGCATCTCTCCCCTGTGCATTCGCAGCCGCCAGGCTAACTCCGGTCTGAAGTCATGACCAGGCAGGGGGTGAGTGTTCACAGCTTGGTATGGGCACTGCGTGTGTACATTGGAGGATGAAGCAGGTGTCGTTATTGTTGTCGACTCGAGTCTGTATTGAAATATTCTAGAATATAATCCATTGGTTTGCGGCAGATAATTGGATTTTAGAGGTCAAAACGGTAGGATTTCGTCAGATTATGGGAAGTGTACACTAAGGCCGATATGCGCATACATTAGAGCACTGTACCGCTTAAGTCCCTAGATGTGGGCCATTTAGAATATGACAGGCCGGCAAATCCGGGTGCACGATAGAATGTGCAATCGGTGAGTTTGGAAGAACTCGGTTTTATGGGATTTATCTGATTGTGATTATAATTCGATACTCGTCCGACGGGGGGTTTGATTGGGTTTGATTTCTCGGTGTAATGCTCATTTTAACCACGGTAGCAAAAACGGTAGGATAATATGTGAAATGAAATAAGGGCAGTGCGGGGTATTTATTGGTGTGTGGTAGGCTGCAGTTAGCTAAAGGCTAAGGCTAATGTTGATGCCAAATGCTGGAGTGGGGTTATGCCACCTTGGACAAAGAGGCTAATGCTAAAGGCTAATTATGTGGCGTGGTACATGCTAACGGATGTCCTTAGAGGCCCCGTTGCGACGGATAAAGTCTCTTAAACTTGTTTATGTGTTTGTAAGTCAGGTTATATGTTTTGTGAGCGCTGTTAAATGTTGTTTGACTATGTGGGGAAACGGAGATACAGTGGGACTGTTAACTCTGTAGGTTTAGGGAGAGAGTAGAAAAACGCCATTCCAGGGTGAAACGTATTGAGGAATGATATTTGCGCATGCGTGGGATTTTACTAACCACATCTGTTAAACTGCAGGGGGAGACAGAGGAACACAGATGACGGGACGAATAGGCACACAGAGATTTTAAAACGAATCGTCTAGTTTAAACGGCGGTTGGTTGAAGATGAAACTTGTTTTGGGACCTATTGAATTTATAAATTAGATATATGGTAACGGATTATGATAAATTGAATTAAATAATTAAATGACGGAATAAAATAAAATAAAAAGGTTTTTGAGCGATCTATTTAGTCCGGAGTTCAATCTTATAGCAAATATGAGTGGGGGAATATTGAATGTGGATAACTTGGTTAATTGCATTAACTACTAAAATGTGATTCTGTGTTTCTATGTTTTTTGAAATATGAGAGAAACAGGGAACGACGAGGCGAGACGAGAGAGAGAGGAGGGGCTGACGTGACGTCACATGACGTGACAAGGTGTGACGCAGGCAGAGGATCAGACATCAGGCTAGGTTACAAAATCTTCCTTTACAGAATGTGTGATAAAATGACAATTTTGCATAGGCTTGGCAAAGACTGATCACTCATTTGAATAAAATTTGCATTTGGAGTCTGCATCACTGGGCTGGATTACAGTTCGATTGGAAATCAGGTACTGACATTATTCTGCAATTAAGATACTTGGGGTTATATCATAGGAAGAAACAATGGAGTTTATGGAAATTATAGTAATACTTGCATTTGATGGGTTATGGTGAGAGAGCTACTAATAGCTAAATTGATAAGATAGGGAAATAAAAAATTGATTTTAATTATTCATTTTTTTTTTTAAATTAGATTTTTAATTGATTTTTAATTTTTATTGGAAATGGTTTTTGAATAAAACATTTAATTGAATTTTTTAATATTCATATTTTCGTCGGTTTATATATATTTTTGAGTTGTTTAGGTTATATTAAGAATTACAGGGGGGAAGCCATAGGCTACATAGGCTATATAGTCTAAAATAAGATAGTTCACAATAAAGGAATATAAAGGCTTGTTACAATGGGGAAAAATATATCAGGACTATGAAAGTCATTACACGGGTTGATATAGTGAAACAAAAGTTGCTCTGCATTCTCAAACAAAAATTGATAAAATATTTCAGCGATAAGATAACCAGAGCTATAGAGATAAGGTTTAAAAAGTAGAGCTTAGGGATGTTTATCCTCAGTTCCAGTGATCATCGAGGAGGGTGATTATTGCATCAGAGAGAAGATGAACAAATAATAGATAGAGGACCAGCAGAAACAACGATGAAGATAAAGATGAAGAGAAGAAAAACTGATGAAGAAAAGGATCCCAACAATAGGAGATGTCTGGAAGAAAAGAGGGAGGCTAAGCAGGATGGAACTTGAAGGAAGAAGGATAATACAGTGAGGCCAAGGGAAAAGGCCACTAGTAAGAAGATGATGGAAGATGATATTTCGAGGACAGAACTTAGAAGATAACCTTTTGAAGAATACTGATATGTCAACAACGAGACGAACAGGACGAAGAAACTCTCAAATACAACTTACAACTGGTGGAGAAGAAGGAGAAGAGAAACGTTGGTTATGAAGAATCAGAGTGAACCAAATCAACAATCACTGTTACAGCTTCAACTGAACAATATTGATAATGCAATTGTACCAGCCAAGGGGGGTATCAGGTGTTTCATATCCACAGCCAAGGTCTGGACAGACACAGAATTGGAGAGGAAGAGGACGAGAAGGCTTGGAAGAAGGAGGAGGAAGAAACAACAGTAAGAAGAAACAGAGGAAGATCAAGGAGCAAGTGAAGATCACCTGTTAGTGCCTAGAAGATACGAGGGGGGTGTTAGCTGATAGGACCGATTAGAGAAGAACAAAGATATCCAACAATTGAAGTAAAAACAGAGGACTGTGATAGTGAATAGTGGAAAATGTATGTGTTCAGCCTAAAGAGGTTAAACATATCACTCTGTAAAATAAACTAATTAGGTTAGGATAGGGATTTGAAGTAGTAAAACAGTTTAAATACTCTTAGGGAATCAATTGAGCTCTGCTATAGAAGTCAAAGAGAAAGTAAAAGAGACATACTAATATTAGGACAATATACCTATGGCATTGTTGGGAAAGAGATGCATGGTGTAAATTGAAGTGTACAATAAGATGTACACTAGACGACTGATTGTCTGGTAGAATATTTTAAAAAGTAGGGTTTATTGAGAATCATTTGCTTAAAAAGATAATATCATAGGAAGGATGATAATCTATTAGATTGCCTAGTAGACAATCTGTCTGAAAAATAAAGTTAAAAGGGGTGACTGTTATTCGGGGTTACATTCTTACACAAAGAGATTTCAGGCTAGGCTAGGAGGTGTTTAGTCATTTTGCCAAGTCTGTGTGTAAAGGAGTCAGGAGCAGGTGGGGAACTTCCCAATCACATATTCTAAAAATTGGTGGTGAAGGAATTTTGTGAATAAATCAGTGGAAAAGGTTTTTAGAGGTTAGGAGAGAAGATTAGATTAAAATAAGTTAGGAGAATTAGGGTTGAAGGAACTCTAAGACAGTAAGCTAAGTTTCAAAGTTAGTAGTAAGACAGAGAGAGAGAAGAGTGTTAAAGGACATTTCTAGAGTTTAGGGGGAAGATATGGTAGGAGTTTAGATCTGTTAGGAGCAGATGCATTGAGAAAGTATGCGTTGCTGAATGATAAGAGAAGATTGAGGGTGATTGAGTATCTATATTTACAGGTTCCAGCAGGAAGATCAAGGTAATGGTGGGTGTATTTGGTATAATCAAAAGTTTTAAACTTTAGATGTAGGACTGAAAGGGGGAAAAAGTGACACTAGTGGTGATGGATGGAAGTACAAGTAAAGAGTTCAGAGCTTAGGGAAAAACTAGGGATGGAGTAACAATAAGGACAGTAACACGTGAGTCTATTAAAAGAACAGTGAGAAGCAATTTAACTCTTTCAACATTGATAGTTATTAAAGGTATAAATATATCGCATTTGATTATAAGGGTCCAGCATCAATTATAGGGGGAAAATACTGTTATTAGGGTTAGGATAATAATAATAATATGCCATTTAGGATGGTGACGTTCCTCCCACAGAGAGAGAGAGATAATTAGGGAGAATAAGTATTGTTATCAGGACCAGAAGTAGAAGCTGTTGCACCTAGTCAAACAAGGTATTATTTTGCGTAAGGTTACAGATAAAGATCAGGGAGAATATATGTGTACTTATCTAGTGCAAGCATTAAAATTTGTTCCGGTTAAGAATTATTGGTTAAAGGGCTATGTAATTCGTAAAGTGACGCTTATAATGGAAGATTTGAAGTCTGTTGAAGTTTCCACAGTCACCGAGAGAGTTCAGGAGCAGTAGATTACAGTAGTCACTCCAACAGTGAATAATACACAGAGTATATTGGTAGCTTTCCCACTAGAAGGAATTAAGGGTTTTAATTAATCAACTAAATCAACGACGTTAATGGTAACTTTGGGAAGGGATTAATGATACGATGGCAATAGCAAATGTAGGAAGTATGACACCGACAACAACTTTTCTGAAATTAGAGGTAGCAAGAGGGACTCAGGAGGTTATGGTACGAATGGGGTTAAACTAGGAGAGCAGATATTAATAGAAACAATATAGATTAATCTGAAATGGAGAATATAGATTCATCATGGAGCTGCAGGATGAGGTCTTTTGATTTTGATGACAGACAGGGGGAGGTATCTGATCAGTACCGCTCGTTCTTCTGTTGTGAAAATTAGAGATAGATTAACTCATTCTGTAAGATCAGTGAGGAATCTTGAGGGTCGATGTCTGTTGGGGATGCCAGCACCAAACATGTTAGACGGTTGCGCAGCCTCTATCAGGTATGGGTCAGTCTTATGCTTTGTCATGACTGTGGTATCGGCAACAGTCATTGACAGATAAAATAATGTCGTTGTCAGAACAGTGGTTTAAGCTCGGTTTAGGTATTCTTGGTTAAATGGATTACCCTATGGGAATTGTTAGATGGAAAGTAAAGTCAGGTAACAGCGGAACCCTGAAGTATTCAGGTCAACCAGTGAGGATAAAAAATTGTTTTTGTTCTAATAAAACATGAGGTAGGGGTATGTTTATGGGAATATCAGATTGTGATGAGTATATGATAACTTTGGATAAGTATGACCTTAAGGATAGTAATGAGAAATATAATGTTACTTTTTATATACCAGGTAGTAAGAAGAGCAGGACTTTGATGGTTAAAAGATTAGCTTTTGACTGACAATGTGACTATTGGGAATTTTAGAGATATTTGGTGGGTTGGTGATGATAGAGTATATTCTTACCCTATGGAGGGATAGGATGTTGTTACATGTCAACGTTTAAGCTTCCATATGAGGTTTTTACCATTAAAAGAGGAGTGGTACCGAACACAGAGCAATCTGAATTTAGTCTAGAAATTGGGTAAAAAGAGATATGGTGACATTTAATAGGCTTCAAGCCTATCATTGGAGAATAAGTCTGGGAGAGAAGTGGGGACTTGGACTTTTTCCATGGTATGGTGTAACATTTGGGAAGATCATATTGATAAATATTAGTTATAATTTGAGTCCAGATAGTTCAAATAATATCACGGGTGTTATAGATGTGTTGGAAAAATATAAGGGATGCATTTGGTAGATTTGGTTGCAAGATCAGTTAGGCCAGAAGGGGGCAGTGATGGGTTACATTTTAATGACAGCTTTGATAGCACTGTGTAATATGTTACTGACCTTTGAGAAAGTTATGAGATTGAAATAGGTTGGAGAGTGATGCCTGGAGACAACACTCAGATGCCATTGTTGACTGTTCCGGATCTGGACGAAGAGGGACAAGTGGAACTGATGGATAAATATCCTTTTTGATTAGTTGATCATTTTTCAATGTTTTCAATTTTAGTATGATTTTAGAATGATTTTATGAATCAAAGGGGGGGAGAGGTTAATGTGATTCATACATCATTTATATGTCATTTTTATATTCTTAAATTGATGTTGAGGTTTAATTTGAAAAGGTTGTTTTGCAGAAGATACTGTTTGGTCTTTTATTTTATTTTTCTTCCAGAAGCATTTGGGAGAAAGAACATGTGGAGATTGAAATACTCAAACAAGGACAATATGAAAGGACAATATGACTGGAGGAGATGAAACAAGGAGGGTGTGGAAAGGTTCCGATTCCATCATCAACGATGCAGTGGAAGTCGAGACTACGGAGGAGACTACGGAGGAGATGAAGTGTAGTGGACTGCAGTGTCTGCAATGAAATATAGACATATTTGATGTGTAATACATAATTGTGGCATATTCTTAGGTATTGATTTTAGTAGAATGATGTTTGATGTTATTGAATACAGATGAGGATCTTAGATGTTTTTGTTTATTTCGTGAATGTTTAGGGACAGGACGTCTAGGCAGGGAGAGATTCACTTTCGGGTCCAATGGGTTGACCAGCCTGAGAGTGGATGTTTGTGGATAGGATTTTGTTTGCAGGGGCTTACATGTGTATTTAATTGCATCATAGTTTCAAATGCAGTTACATGGTTTATGAGTTTATCTGGAGTACCGAGGTGGTTGCCTGGGGCAGAGGGACCGTGAGAGAATTTTACTGTCTTGATTGATGGATGGATTTGGAAAGATGGCTGCCGGACAGTTTTTCGCTCTCACACTCCATAAAGATTTATTCATGATTCATAGTAATGTATTCACACTTCATAAACAGTTATTCATATTTCATAATAATGTATTCACACTCTAGAGGAGAATGTTTTTGGTTTAAGGTTAAAGATACTAAATAAGATAAATTGTTACTGCTCATAATCCTATTCTGTTTGTTTTCGAGACTTTTTAGTTTAGTCTCGGAGTGGGGAATGTCGTATACGGAGATTATGTCTGTGTTAAATGTTTTTCATGAAGAAATGGAATGTTGTTTAGGCCAGAGGGGGGATGTTTTATGATGTTATTTGAAATGTGCCGTTTGGAGGGTGACGCCCGAGGGGAGACTGGTGATTGGCCAGAAGAGGGAATAACCCTTATTTTGGTATTGTCTATATAAGAAGGGTTTAGACAATAAACCACAGAGCGGTTATTATAATTCGAGGCCACTGCTCTCCAGACCTCGCGAGTCTGTAAACTTATGCTGTAAGCTTGTGATAATGAATAAAGACTTTCTAATCAAAGTGCAGCATAGGCAGACTCCTTTGTTTTACAGCAAGAGCACCTGCAGCCGACGCGACACGGCAAATAGCCACCAGCAGCCGACGCGACACGACAGTAGCATGTTAACTAACTACCAATACACTGCTTAAAACTATAATTGTTCAGAATGTGTAGGTTTATTAGTTAATAAGAAAATACATCAAATGTAATTGTTCAATAATGTGTAATTGTTCAATAATTCAATGTGGTGTGTTTAAAAACAAAAATATCTGATCATATAAAATGTGTTGTGTTTATATTACTTTTACAAATACAAATATGTGATAATAAACTAACAAATGTCAAATCATATTTGTCGCGGAGATGGCCAGTCAATTTGTGAAACGTTATTGTGTATTCTACGTAATGACGCAATTCTACGTTAATACATAATGACTTCATCACGCAATGACAGCAACTTTTAGCAACAAATCGACCTGCCTCTTGCAACTTGCCCTGAAAATGAGTTGGCAACACTGGTAGTATGAAAATGTATGCACTCACTAACTGTAAGTCTCTCTGGATAATAGCGTCTGCCAAATGACTAAAATGTAAACGGAGGTCCAACCCAAGGATCCCCGAATGCACGTGTCCGAGGGTAGTTAGTCCATCAGTCCAATAGATGTCGGTGTTGCACTGTGGTAGTGGGGGAACAGGAAGTTCCGGGTTGGCGTGACCCATTATTCACAATAAAGAAAGCGCCAGAACTGTGCAGACAATAAGATAACCTTTGTGTCCGTTTCTATTTATTACTAGAGGTATGTAATAGCGCGTTTAAACTTTCTAATGTCGAAAGAACATGTCATACCATGCTAGGTAATACATCCGTTAAGGTATTATCACGTTTGATGTGTTGTTTTTGTGTCAAACCGAGTGAGTAAAAGAACGTGATAAAAACTATTTTACAAGTCACATAGCTAGATATTTGGGGTTTGTCTGAGTGAATGTACATCATTTTATCATGTTAGTTTAATAAATAATCAATTTATTTGAGATTTTGAGTTCGTTTAGCATATTATTGTTTTTGTGTAAAATTCACAAGCTGGGAAAATGGCGGCTACTCTCGGTCAGCGTCAACGGACTTCAGTGAGGACAGTGCGGGTGCATCAGATAGAGACAATTTCACGGTCGGACTACTGTTTTGAAGCTGAATGTAATGATTATCAGTTTTCTACATGTGTACTAATATTCAGACACATTCAGTAGTTAATGTCTTTATCAATAAATGTTGCTATGGTGTAAACAGGAAATACAAATGGTTTTGATTGACGTAATACAGTGAAGACAAGGTTATTCAGGAAATTAGCACACAATGCTGTCTAAAACAAACTGTAACCTTGTACTAAATGGATTTTGAGTCATTTATGCATGTATCTACTATAGGTTAGGTATTAGCTCAAAAGTATTGTGGAGCTCCTGCACCTTAATATAAACAGTACCGGCACCCAAAATGAGTATTAGCACTGTAATGATGTCATGTCATAGGATTGTGAGGACAGGGAAAGAGTTAAGAGATGAGTGGTTTGGGGCCATAAAGTCTACATTCCTTATGTCAAGGTAGATTAGAGATGTTTAGAATAGCATGAGTGATGGGCAGGATACTGACTTGGGGTAAAAAGTGATGAACATCAAAGACAGGGAGTGCCCATGGAGACTTGCCAGATGTATGCAAAATGAGTATCGGCACCTATTTCAGTCCAAGTCAAGCACTGAATTAGATAATTGAACAAGAAAAAAGTGAAAATATTTTTAGAGAATAAAGAAAGTGCCAGAACTGTCAACACTAACTTTTGTGTCTGTGCTCTCTATATTACTACTGGCCGATTCAGTCTGAGGCCGGTAACATCAACAGTGAGGACAAACCCAGCCTGCCTCTCTCCTTCCACACTGAGTCCAAACCTACAGTCACTGGGTCTTGATTGTGACAGTGGAGCCCAGTTTGCATCGCAATATCCAGAGATGGCATCAGTGAAGCTGGAAGACTGCATTGAAACACTGGAGCTGAATGTCATCATTAAAGATGAAGAAGAGGAGGAGAAGATTGGGAAATCTGTTTCTCAGGGTAAGAGCAGCTTTTATCTAATTAAGTTTGTTGGACATGATTTGGAAAGGCACACACCTGTCTATATACAGTGCATTCGGAAAGTATTCAGACCCCTGGACTTTTTTGATATTTTGTTACGTAACAGCCTTACTGTAAAATAGATTAAATCATTTTTTTCCCTCATCAATCTACTCACAATACCCCATAATGATAAAGCAAAAACTGTTTTTTGTTCAATTGTTGCAAAAACAACATCTGAACGATCACATTTCCAAAATGTCTTTCTACTCTGCGAGTGTCTAAACCATGATCCCCTTGATCATAGGACTGTTTCAGCCTAGTTAAGCTGTTTGCAGCCTTTGAGGTGGGAAGTTCTTCATACTGAGCTTTAAGACCAAATCATTCCTTGTTTACTTCGACTGAGTTATCCAAAAAAGCTTCCCTCCAATTCTCTGATTTTGCTGTCCATTGCTCTCATTTTCTGATTTATTTGATTTTAAACAGGTAAAACGTATAATTTGCCCGCAAATATGTGCTTTGAAAGCCTCTCATCTGGTACTCGCTGACGTTTGAACAGTGTTCAATGTCAAATAAACATCTATATGCACTCCAACGTAATGTAAGAAGTCTGGGTCCTGTAACCATCTGGGATGCAAACCCCTTCTAGAGGATCCTTTTACTAGTTTTGTATCCCTATAGAATAATCACACAGGGGAATGGTCACTCAAAACAATAGTATCATATCCACTTCCTGCTACATTGGGAAGCAATGAGCAAGAAACTAAAAAGTAGTCTACATGAGAATATTATTTAAATGTTGACGAGTAACATGAATACTCCCTTTTACTCGGGTTCTGAGTCCTCCAAGGTTCACATAAATTTAAGTCCTGAATGAAATGCTGTAATTTCTTTCTACTCTGCGAGTGGGAAGTGTCTAAACCAGAGGAGCGATCTAGATGAGGATCAAGAGTGCAATTAAAGTCCCCTGCCATTTCCTGACTTTACCAGGAATGGAGGCTATCAATAGAAATACATTCTTAAAGAATTTGGGATTATCATCATTAGGACCATAAACATTATCCAGATTAATATGCTCATTCAAAAGAGTTCCCTGTATCAAAATGTATCTACCAGCTGTATCAGTTATAATAGTATCCACTTGAAACAGATTAGTGAATTAAAACCATAATACCATGAGAATGAGAGGAGAAACAGGATGCTACTACTTGCCCTTGTCGTCTCCTGCATACTTTAAGTAGCTCATCCTTCAACAAGTGAGTTTCTTGTAGGAACACAATAGATGAATGAAGTTGTTTAAGCCTAGTAATAACCTGTTTTAAGCTTGGATAGTTTACAAACTCCACGGACATTCCACTAAGTAAATTTAAGTTTAGCATTTGAAGTCATTTAACCAAAGATCTAAACATGGAATAAGCTATAGCATAAAGGCATATCTAAAATATGTTTAGTAACCACAAGGACCGCAGGAATATTTTGTAGTGAGGAAAATATGTAAAGATCTGTTGGAAGAAACAAACATAAATCTATCCTAACAAAACAGGGTATTTTGCTAGTAGCCTATATAGTAGCCTAAATATCACAACAAAAGGCCTCTCTAGTAAGATGATATGTGAAATATCACGTAGTATTTGTTTGAAAAGTAGCAAAGAATAGCTCCACCTAAAACAGTAACGCTAGTTAGTGAAGCCTGAGACTAACGTTAACGTTACATTATGGACTGTCCAAAATAGTGGTAGATGATCCACAACACAGGGTCTGTTGCTAGTAGCTACCAAGTAACAATATGGCCCATACGTATAGCGTTAATGTAGTATACCATGATACGTTTATAAAGCAGAAAAAGTATCAAAGATCAGAAATGAACAGCCTACGTGAGAAAAAGAGATATCATTGAATATGTGCAATGTTACCCAAAGGCCCTTTGCGCATGATGCTAGGCTTGCACCTGAGTGTCAGTCATTTTAGTCCAAAGATATGATCGAAAGGCCTCCGTCATTCTTAAATGGAAGAAGTGTAGAACCACCAATACTTTTTCAAGAGCTGGCTGCCCGGACAAACTAAGCTATAGCAGGAGAAGGGCCTTGGTCAGGGAGGTCACCAAGAAGCCTGTTCCTCTGGTGATGGGAGAAACTTCCAGAAGGACAACCATCTCTGCAGCACTCCACCAATCAGGCCTTTAGGGTAGAGTGGGTCGACGGAAGCCACTTCTCATGAAAAGGCACATGACTGCCCGCTGGGAGTTTGCCAAAAGACACCTTAAGGATTCTCAGACAATGAGAAACAAGATTCTCTGGTCTGATGAAACCAAGATTGAACTCTTTGGCCTGAATGCCAAGCGTCACGTCTGGAGGAATCCTGGCACCATCCCAACGGTGAAGCATAGTGGGGGCAGCATCATGCTGTGGTGGTGTTTTTAAGTGGCAGGGACTGGGAGACTAGTCAGGATTGAGGGAAAGATGAACGGAGCAAAGTACAGAGAGACCTGAAAATAGCTGTGTGGCGACACTCCCCATCTAACCTGACAAGCTTCAGAGGATCTGCAGAGAAACTCCTCAAATACAGGTATGCCATGCTTGTAGCGTCATAACCAAGAAGACTTGAGGCTGTAATCACTGCCAAAGGTGCTTCAACAAAGTACTGAGTAAAGTCTGAATACAGTTTTTTTATTATTGTTATTTTTGCAAAAATGGTGTCATAAAACCTAGCGGTCAATCAGGGAAATGGTTCCAATCATTTTCCCTTTTTATTCATTTTAGAAACAATTAAAATAAGGGCTGTTTTGTGTAGGCTTACCCTGGTGTGACTTTTAGCAATATATTTGGCTCTATTTCCTCTCAGATTATAAAACTCTAATTATCATCAAAGTAGACGTCATGCAAAACAACAAATAGCTCAAATCACTGCAATCTCCTGCACGTCATCTCTAGCTGACACCTTTGCTAACAGGTATTGTGTCAATTTAAAACTTGCACAAGACAGTTCACAGAATTGACCATTTAAATAAATGTAGCTAAATTTAGTAATGAATAAATAAGCTAACATTAGATAGTTAACCCAGAGATCCTTACCTTTGACTGGATTCGGCAATTTTGTCCAGATCATCATGGCATTTGTAGTTCTTTATGATAGCCACATTAGTAGCTAATTAAATGTCATTTTTGTAGGGGTAAATACAGGCGAAAATATTGATAAGTCACCTTGTCCTAGAGAGATTGACATGGTTATCAAAACGCCACGCCAGGGTAAGCCTACACGAAACACAGCCCTTATTTTAAGTGTTTCTAAAATCCCCTATGGGGAAAAATGAATGGTGGAAAAATGATTGGAACCATTTCCCTGTTATGACTGCTAGGTTTTATGGGTATTATCATTTATACTGTGGTACTCCATTGGTGTGCAGCTACATGAAGCTAGTGGGGTGTGGATGAGGTGAGACACGTGGTAAGATGGCGGACAAGGAAAAATGTGGAGTGGGGGATGCACAAATCTTCTGGAAGATCTGATGAAGGAAAAGATGGTGGACAAGGAAAAAGGAGAAAAGTGGAATATGTTTTGAGTGAATATGGAATGGAAGATCACACAGAACTTTTAGAAGAGCTACAGGAGGAAAGTGAACGCGAGGAGAGTGAGGATGAATGAACTGTGGTGGCAGGTGCAGTGATGACCGCTGAGAAGGAGCTGAGTGTAGAGGGAAGCAGTGTGTTGAGGGAGGTTATCGTCTAGTGTATAAAGAGGGATACGTCCTCCAGTAGCTCAGAGATGGAACCTGGCGAGAGTGAGGATGAATTACCTGCTGTGAGGAACTCCGAGTTCGGGCCTCGTTCTGAGGATGATGAGGATGATTCTGGCCCAGTGGGACTGAGATTTGTAGAGAGAATGGATCCATATGTGGTGTCAGATTAGGTGGAGAAGAGGTTGGGGACTGTTGAGTTGGTGAAGGTAACTGAGTGGACTCGTGATGATTTATTGTTTCTCCTCTGTCCAGAGGGAGCGGGCGCTGCGGATTACGTGATTAGAGACAGGAATTGTGACTTGAATTGCTCTCCGGAACAGGGTGGCACTGAAAGGAGTGATAACGGGGTTAGATTTAAGTGTTGAGGATGAGCATTTGAAATGGAAGATTCCAGGTGTCTGTGACGCCCTCCGTTTGGTGAGACGTAGATCCGGTGTAGAGCGTGGGGAAACAGAGAATACATTATCTGCCATGTTGGATTTTGATACATAGTCTCTGCCAGATAAGGTCAAGGTAGGAAGTGTCAGTTATCCCGTGAGCGATTTTGTTCCGTAAATACTACAGTGTTTTAGGGGTGAAGTTTATGGGCCTGTTGCAGCAGTGTGTAGGCATGAGATGCCTAGATGTGACAAGTGTGCAGGAGGGAATGAGATGAATAAATGTGTGGTATCGGTGGAGAAAGTTCTGTGTGTTAGTTGTGGGGGTGCTAACGGGCTGGAGATCTGAGGTGTCAGGTGAGAGAAAGGCAGATTGAGGTTGCCAGGGTTACAGTAGTACAGAAAGTGTTGTATGCAGAAGCAGTGAAGAGAGTGGTAGAGGAAGATGGGTACAGGGTGAGGGATCTTGAGAGGATTCCTATGAGTAGGCAGAGACCAAGAGAGAGTGATGGGAAGAATATGTGCTTCAGTAAGGTGGGCTTTTTAGCATTTATAGCAATGGTTGTCAATTGTACTGCAGAAATGGATCAAAAGTCCCAGAAAATAGAGGCTGTGGTGGCAGCGGCAGAGAAGTACTTGGGATTGCGAGGATTTACTGCAGAACAGCTGCAGGGGGTGTTGAGTGGTAGTGGTCTGGCGTAGGACTAGATGGTGTTAAATAGTGGAATGGGGTGGTTGGTTTTTGTCGTGGAAAATTGCCACGAAGGGACTCAAAGTAAAACTTAAATTAATAATTATTTTTTTATCAGCAAGCTGGAGAGGTTTCAACAAACTTAAAAGCAAAAGGCCAAAATCCCTGCTGCAGTGTGTGCAAACCTGGTCAAGACCTACAGGAAACATATGATCTCTGTAATTGCAAAAAAAAGGTTTCTGTACCAAATATTAAGTTCTGCTTTTCTGATGTATCAAATACTTATGTCATGCAATAAAATGCAAATTAATTACTTAAAAATCATACAATGTGATTTTCTGGATTTTCTGAGCTCTATGGAAAATACCTTCGACCTCATGGCTTGGTTTTTGCTCTGACATGCACTGTCAACTGTGGGACCTTATATAGACAGGTGTGTGTCTTTCCAAATAATTTCCAATCAATTGAATTTATCACAGGTGGACTCCAATCAAATTGTAGAAACATCAAGGGTGATCAATGGAAAAAGGATGCACCAGAGATGTCCACATACTTTTGGTCATGTAGTGTATGTTTTCCCGCGATTGTATTTTGAAATAGTGATATACCTGGCTTGGCCTCTACTTGTCACAGACAGGCTCAACTCAACAATAATCTGCCCAAATTGCACACGCTGCCTTTCCTTCTGACTGTAGACAATCCACAACTTATTCATTTTTCAAGAAGCTAATGATCCTGCTTTAGTAGCCTATTTTGAATGATTCACTTTCTTTCTTTATAGACAGGAGTAGGCTAATTAGGCTACATCATAATTTTGGCAATTTAATTCAATTTACGCACGTAACCTCCATTCACTATTCGAGTGCATGCTACGGATGACATGCTTGTTTTGGTGGGCCGTTCTAAATCAAAAATAATTCCACACATATATTAGTGGGCTGTATGTAAAGACCAGATTAAATTGAGAATAGTCTGATGGTTGAGAATATTATCAAGGGGCCTCGTCAAATTGTGAACGAGAGACTGATGAAGTGTGTGCAGCCTGCGAAAGAAACAGAGCAGAGCTCGTGCCTTTAGAGTCGCATCATGCAGCCTTAGAATGCATAAAAAATCTAAACATATAGCCTAATGTTTATATCCCAACTAAAGTTAAACAAATAACTCTAAATTATGCATATAGGAGGACCTGTTTCTTAACGCTGAACACAGAATAGTGCGCACTTCCTCAAATATTTTGGGGAATATTTTTTTATTTCAGCTATGTTCAATTGTCTTCTTACTATATAGCCAGATCAGGGCCTAACATAAGGACAAATCAGAATATGCTATTCTGTTCTTCTGAAATAGACTACATTTTCTTTATATTGTGATGGTGTAGGCTATATTACATGGATTTATTATACTTTTTAAAATGTATATTGTTTCAAAAGGTCCACATCAGTGGCTTGTTGGCTATGCATGGAAGCCAGGAGATGGTAAACATGTTTTGGTTAATTACCGGTCAGTTACCATGGAGACCGGTAGTTATTTATTTGACAATCACTGGCTGACATGGACGCCAGAGTAGTAGTAAGGCTTCTCTGTTGTTTGTATACGTTCATGTGTTTTTAAGTGTCCCAGTCGAGAGAAACTCGCCCCACAGTCAGTGCAGAAGTAATGAACCAACTAAAAACAAAGGCTGAATGTACTGCCTATATTTTGAGGGAAACGCACTGTCTATTATTTAATTTGATCAGGGCAGGGCAGGGCAGGGCAGGGCAGCACATACAATGGGGAGAACAATAATTTGATACACTGCCGATTTTGCAGGTTTTCCTACTGACAAAGCATGTAGAGGTCTGTCATTTTTATCATAGGTACACTTCAACTGTGAGAGACGGAATCTAAAACAAAAATCCAGAAAATCACGTTGTATGATTTTTAAGTAATTAATTTGCATTTTATTGCATGACATAAGTATTTGATACATCAGAAAAGCAGAACTTAATATTTGGTACAGAAACCTGTTTGCAAATACAGAGATCATACGTTTCCTGTAGGTCTTGACCAGGTTTGCACACACTGCAGCAGGGATTTTGGCCCATTCCTCCATACAGACCTTCTCCAGATCCTTCAGGTTTCGGGGCTGTCGCTGGGCAATACAGACTTTCAGCTCCCTCCAAAGATTTTCTATTGGGTTCAGGTCTGGAGACTGGCTAGGCCATTCCAGGACCTTGAGATGCTTCTTACGGAGCCACTCCTTAGTTGCCCTGGCTGTGTGTTTCGGGTCGTTGTCATGCTGGAAGACCCAGCCACGACCCATCTTCAATGCTCTTACTGAGGGAAGGAGGTTGTTGGCCAAGATCTCGCGATACATGGCCCCATCCATCCTCCCCTCAATACGGGGCAGTCGTCCTGTCCCCTTTGCAGAAAAGCATCCTCAAAGAATGATGTTTCCACCTCCATGCTTCACGGTTGGGATGGTGTTCTTGGGGTTGTACTCATCCTTCTTCTTCCTCCAAACACGGCGAGTGGAGTTTAGACCAAAAAGCTCTATTTTTGTCTTCCTCCTCTGGATCATCCAGATAGTCATTGGCAAACTTCAGACGGGCCTGGACATGCGCTGGCTTGAGCAGGGGGACCTTGCGTGCGCTGCAGTATTTTAATCCATGACGGCGTAGTGTGTTACTAATGGTTTTCTTTGAGACTGTGGTCCCAGCTCTCTTCAGGTCATTGACCAGGTCCTGCCGTGTAGTTCTGGGCTGATCCCTCACCTTCCTCATGATCGTTGATGCCCCACGAGGTGAGATCTTGCATGGAGCCCCAGACCGAGGATGATTGACCGTCATCTTGAACTTCTTCCATTTTCTAATAATTGCGCCAACAGTTGTTGCCTTCTCACCAAGCTGCTTGCCTATTGTCCTGTAGCCCATCCCAGCCTTGTGCAGGTCTACAATTGTATCCCTGATGTCCTTACATAGCTCTCTGGTCTTGGCCATTGTGGAGAGGTTGGAGTCTGTTTGAGTGTGTGGACAGGTGTCTTTTATACAGGTAACGAGTTCAAACAGATGCAGTTAATACAGGTAATGAGTGGAGAACAGGAGGGCTTCTTAAAGAAAAACTAACAGGTCTGTGAGAGCCGGAATTCTTACTGGTTGCTGGTGATCCTTTACTTATGTCATGCAATAAAATGCAAATTAATTACTTAAAAATCATACAATGTGTTTTTCTGGATTTTTGTTTTAGATTCCGTCTCTCACAGTTGAAGTGTACCTATGATAAAAATTACAGACCCCTACATGCTTTGTAAGTAGGAAAACCTGCAAAATCGGCAGTGTATCAAATACTTGTTCTCCCCACTGTATATACAGTGTATTGGGAAATTATTCAGACCCCTTGACTTTTTCCACATTTAGGTATGTTACAGCCTTATTCTAAAATAGATTAAGTTGTTTGTTTCCCTCATTCATCTACACACAATACCCCATAATGACAAAGCAAAAACGTGTTTTTATCAATTGTTGCAAAATTTTTTTTAGCAAATATAATAAAAAATACGGAAATATCACATTTACATAAGTATTCAGACCCTTTACTCAGTATTTTGTTTAAGCACCTTTGGCATCGATTACAGCCTTGAGTCTTCATTGGTATGATGCTACAAGCTTGGCACACCTGTATTTGGAGAGTTTCTCCCATTCTTCTCTGCAGATCCTCTCAAGCTCTGTCAGATTGAATGGAGAGCGTCGCTGCACAGCTATTTTCTGGTCTCTCCGGAGATGTTAGATCGGGTTGAAGTCGGGGCTCTGGCTGGGTCACTCAAGGACGTTCAGAGACTTGTCCCAAAGCCACTCCTGCGTTGTCTTGGCTGTGTGCTTAGGCTAGTTGTCCTGTTGAAAGGTGAACCTTTGCCCCAGTCTGAGGTCCTGAACATTCTGGAGCAGGTTTTCATCAAGGATCTCTCTGTACTTTGCTCCGTTCATCTTTCCCTCGATCTTGACTAGTGTCCTAGTCCCTGCCGCTGAAAAACATCCCCACAGCATGATGCTGACACCACCACGCTTCACCGTAGGGATGGTGCCAGGTTTCCTCCAGATGTGATGCTTGGGATTCAGGCCAAAGAGTTCAATATTGGTTTCATCAGACCAGAGAATATTCCTTCTCATGGTCTGAGAGTCTTGAGGTGCCTTTTGGCAAACTCCAAGTGGGCTGTCATGTGCCCTTTCCTATTCCAAGATGGCGTAGCAGTGCGGTCGCATTCTTTGTTGTGTGTCTGTGTAAATAGCCTGTTTTTTGTATTTTTCATACATATTTTCCTATCACACTTTTCATCCTTCTACAACATATACTTTCCTGCAACCCGCCTCACTCAATGTGGAACGGATTCTATTATTGACTTACCTTTATCTGGAATCTCCAGTTGAAACTAGCTAGCCAGCTAACTAGCTACTTGCTATTAGCCATTGTTAGCGGTTTTCACCCAGAACATCGGATTCTACTTCCGGAATAACTGATTCACTGGACATTTAACACCGGATCACAACTAGCTAGCCGCAACCGATTGGATGTTGCCGTTTGGCTGATCACCACTTCCCCAGAAGCAAGCACCAGTTAGCCGTGAGCTAGCCTCGAGCCAGGCCCATATCCCGGCTATCTACCTCTCTGTCTACCGGACGGGAGTAGCCAGCTAACTAGCTACTTGCTATTAGCCCCCATCAGCGGTTTTTTACCATTGTCTGTGGCCTGCACTACCTACCAGCCAGCTCTAGCCTGGACTATTATCAGCCAGTCTGCACTGTCTGCACAGCGTGTTATCGACCCAGAACATCGGTTTTTCTGCCTGAATCACTGAATCGCTGGACTTTTAACACCAGATCATCGCAGCTAGCTGCAACCAAATGGACGTTGTTGTGGGTAATCAGCCTTGAGCTAGCCTAAAGCCCATCACCCGGCTATCTACCTCTCTGTCAACCGGACGGGATCTCCTATTGTTTACACGGAGCCCCACCGATCCAACACGACTGGTCTGCCGACGAAATCAGCTCTGCTGAAATCGTCTGATGTGTCACCACAGATAAATCTACAATAATCAAGAATTTCAACAACAAAAAAATCTGGACCCCTACAAATCAGCTGGGCTAGACAATCTGGACCCTTTCTTTCTAAAATTAGCCGCCGAAATTGTCACAACCCCTATTACTAGCCTGTTCAACCTCTCTTTCGTAACGTCTGAGATCCCCAGAGATTGGACAGCTGCCGCGGTCATCCCCCTCTTCAAAGGGGGTGACACTCTAGATCCAAACTGTTACACACCTATATCCATCCTGCCCTGCCTTTCGAAAGTATTTGAAAGCCAAGTTAACAGATCACCGTCCATTTCGAATCCCACCGTACCTTCTCCGCTATGCAATCCGGTTTCCGAGCTGTTCATGGGTGCACCTCAGCCACGCTCAAGGTGGGATGGGGGTGCCACAGGGTTCAATTCTCGGGCCGACTCTATTCTCTGTGTATATCAATGATGTCCCTCTTGCTGCTGGTGACGCTCGGATCCACCTCTATGCGCACGACACCATTTTGTATACATCTGGCCCTTCATTGGACGCTGTGTTAACAAACCTCCAAACGAGCTTCAATGCCATACAACACTCCTTCCGTAGCCTCCAACTGCTCTTAAACACTAGTAATACTAAATACATGCTCTTCAACCGAACGCTGCTTGCACCCGCCCACGCGACTAGAATCACTACTCTCGGCGGGTCTGACCTCGAGTATGTGGACAACTACAAATACCTAGGTGTCTGGTTAGACTGTAAACTCTCCTTCCAGACTCACATTAAGCATCTCCAATCAAAAGTTAGATCTAGAATCGGCTTCCTATTTCGCAACAAAGCCTCCTTCATTCATGCTGCCAAACATGCCCTCGTAAAACTGACTATCCTACCGATCCTTGACTTTGGCGATGTCATTTACAAATTAGCCTCCAACACTCTACTCAGCAAATTGGATGTAGTCTATCACAGTGCCATCCGTTTTGTCACCAAAGCCCCATATACTACCGAACATTGTGACCTGTACGCTCTTGTTAGCTGGCCCTCACTACATATTCGTCGCCAAACCCACTGGCTCCAGGTCATCTATAAATCACTGCTAGGCAAATCCCCATCTTATCTTAGCTCACTCGTCACCATAGCAACACCCACCCGTAGTCTGCGCTCCAGCAGGTATATCTCACTGGTCATCCCCAAAGCCAACACCTCCTTTGGCCGCCATTCCTTCCAGTTCTCTGCTGCCAATGACTAGAACGACCTGCAAAAATCTCTGAAGCTGGAGACATATCTCCCTTACTAACTTTAAGCGTCAGTTGTCAGAGCAGCTTACCGATCACTGCACCTGTACACAGCCATTCTGAAATTAGCCCACCCAACTACCTCATCCCCATATTGTTATTTATTTTGCTCATTTGCACCCCAGTATCTCTATTTGCACATCATCTTTTGCACATCTATCATTCCAGTGTTAATACAGAATTGTAACTATTTTGCACTATGGCCTATTTATTGCCTTATCTCCATAACTTACTACATTTGCACACACTGTATATATATTTTCTGTTGTATTTTTGACTTTATGTTTTGTTTACCCCATATGTAACTCTGTGTTGTTGTTTTTATCGCACTGCTTTGCTTTATCTTGGCCAGGTCGCAGTTGTAAATGAGAACTTGTTCTCAACTGGCTTACCAGGTTAAATAAAATTACTGAGGAGTGGCTTCAGTCTGGCCACTCTACCATAATGGCCTGATTGGTGGAGTGCTGCAGAAATGGTTGTCCTTTTGGAAGTTTCTCCTATCTCTACCGAGGAACTCTGGAGCTGTGTCAGAGTGACCATCGGCTTCTTGGTCACCTTCTTGACTAACGTCCTCACCCCCGATTGCTCACTTTGGCCAGGCGGCCAGCTCTAGGAAGAGTCTTGGTGGTGTGTGTGTATGTACAGTGAGGGAAATAAGTATTTGATCCCCTGCTGATTTTTTACGTTTGCCCACTGACAAAGACATGATCAGTCTATCATTTTAATGGTAGGTTTTTTGAACAGTGAGAGACAGAATAACATTTTAAAAAATCCAGAAAAACTCATGTCAAAAATGTTATAAATGGATTTGCATTTTAATGAGGGAAATAAGTATTTGACCCCTCTGCAAAACATGACTTAGTACTTGGTGGCAAAACCCTTGTTGGCAATCCCAGAGGTCAGACATTTCTTGTAGTTGGCCACCAGGTTTGCACACATCTCAGGAGGGATTTTGTCCCAGTCCTCTTTGCAGATCTTCTCCAAGTCATTAAGGTTTTGAGGCTGACGTTTGGCAACTCGAACCTTCAGCTCCCTCCACAGATTTTCTATGGGATTAAGGTCTGGAAACTGGCTAGGCCACTCCAGGACCTTTGATGTGCTTCTTGTTGAGCTACTCCTTTGTTGCCTTGGCTGTGTGTTTTGGGTCAATGTCATGCTGGAATACCCATCCATGACCCATTTTCAATGCCCTGGCTGAGGGAAGGAGGTTCTCACCCAAGATTTGACAGTACATGGCCCCGTCCATCGTCTCTTTGATGCGGTGAAGTTGTCCTGTCCCCTTAGCAGAAAAACACCCCCCAAAGCATAATGTTTTCACCTCCGTGTTTGACGGTGGGGATGGTGTTCTTGGGGTCATAGGCAGCATTCCTCCTCCTCCAAACACGGCGAGTTGAGTTGATGCCAAAGAGTTCGATTTTGGTCTCATCTGACCACAAAACTTTCACCCAGTTCTCCTTTGAATCATTCAGATGTTCATTCAGATGTTCATTGGCAAACTTCAGACGGGCCTGTATATGTGCTTTCTTGAGCAGGGTGACCTTGCGGGCGCTGCAGGATTTCAGTCCTTCACGGCGTAGTGTGTTACCAATTGTTTTCTTGGTGACTATGGTCCCAGCTGTCTTGAGATCATTGACAAGATCCTCCCGTGTAGTTCTGGGCTGATTCCTCACCGTTCTTATGATCATTGCAACTCCACGAGGTGAGATCTTGCATGGAGCCCCAGGCCGAGGGAGATTGACAGGTCTTTTGTGTTTCTTCCATTTGCGAATAATCGCACCAACTGTTGTCACCTTCTCACCAAGCTGTTTGGCGATGGTCTTGTAGCCCATTCCAGCCTTGTGTAGCGCTACAATCTTGTCCCTGACATCCTTGGAGAGCTCTTTGTCTTGGCCATGGTGGAGAGTTTGGAATCTGATTGATTGCAAAAGGTGGCTTTTATACAGGTAACAAGCTGAGATTAGGAGCATTCCCTTTAAGAGTGTGCTCCTAATCTCAGTTCGTTACCAGTATAAAAGACACCTGGGAGCCAGACAACTTTATGATTGAGAGGGGGTCAAATACTTATTTCCCTCATTAAAATGCAAATCACTGTATAACATTTTTGACATGCGTTTTTTCTGGATTATTTTGTTGTTATTCTGTCTCTCACTGTTCAAATAAACGTACCTTTAAAATTATAGACTGATAATTTCTTTGTCAGTGGGCAAACGTAGAAAATCAGCAGGGGATCAAATACTTTTTTCCCCTCACTATCTTATCTATCTATCTAAAAAATACTATGCTAGTGGGGGAACAGGAAGTTCCGCCATTCTTCAGAATAAAGAAAGCGCCAGAACTGCGATGTCAAGAAGATAATTTTTGTGTCCGTTTCAATTCATTACTACAGGTATGTAATAGCACGGTTAAACTTTCCAATGTCGAAAGAACATACATACAGTGGGGGAAAAAAGTATTTAGTCAGCCACCAATTGTGCAAGTTCTCCCACTTAAAGAGATGAGAGAGGCCTGTAATTTTCATCATAGGTACACGTCAACTATGACAGACAAAATGGGAAAAAAAATCCTGAAAATCACATTGTAGAATTTTTAATGAATTTGTTTGCAAATTATGGTGGAAAATAAGTATTTGGTCAATAACAAAAGTTTCTCAATACTTTTTATATACCCTTTGTTGACAATGACACAGGTCAAACGTTTTCTGTAAGTCTTCACAAGGTTTTCACACAATGTTGCTGGTATTTTGGCCCATTCCTCCATGCAGATCTCCTCTAGAGCAGTGATGTTTTGGGGCTGTCGCTGGGCAACACAGACTTTCAACTCCCTCCAAAGATTTTCTATGGGGTTGAGATCTGGAGACTGGCTAGGCCACTCCAGGACCTTGAAATGCTTCTTACAAAGCCACTCCTTCGTTGCCTGGGCGGTGTGTTTGGGATCATTGTCATGCTGAAAGACCCAGCCACGTTTCATCTTCAATGCCCTTGCTGATGGAAGGAGGTTTTCACTCAAAATCTCACGATACATGGCCCCGTTCATTCTTTCCTTTACACGGATCAGTCATCCTGGTCCCTTTGCAGAAAAACAGACCCAAAGCATGATGTTTCCACCCCCATGCTTCACAGTAGGTATGTTGTTCTTTGGATGCAACTCAGCATTCTTTGTCCTCCAAACACGACGAGTTGAGATTTTACCAAAAAGTTCTATTTTGGTTTCATCTGACCATATGACATTCTCCCAATCCTCTTCTGGATCATCCAAATGCACTCTAGCAAACTTCAGACGGGCCTGGACATGTACTGGCTTAAGCAGGGGGACACGTCTGGCACTGCAGGATTTGAGTCCCTGGCAGCGTAGTGTGTTACTGATGGTAGGCTTTGTTACTTTGGTCCCAGCTCTCTGCAGGTCATTCACTAGGTCCCCCCCGTGTGGTTCTGGGATTTTTGCTCACTGTTCTTGTGATCATTTTGACCCCACGGGGTGAGATCTTGCATGGAGCCCCAGATCGAGGGAGATTATCAGTGGTCTTGTATGTCTTCCATTTCCTAATAATTGCTCCCACAGTTGATTTCTTCAAACCAAGCTGCTTACCTATTGCAGATTCAGTATTCCCAGCCTGGTGCAGGTCTACAATTTTGTTTCTGGTGTCCTTTGACAGCTCTTTGGTCTTGGCCATAGTGGAGTTTGGAGTGTGACTGTTTGAGGTTGTGGACAGGTGTCTTTTATACTGATAACAAGTTCAAACAGGTGCCATTAATACAGGTAACGAGTGGAGGACAGAGGAGCCTCTTAAAGAAGAAGTTACAGGTCTGTCTCCTGAGTGGCGCAGTGGTCTAAGGCACTGCATCGCAGTGCTAACTGTGCCACTAGAGATCCTGGTTCGAATCTAGGCTCTGTCGCAGCCGGCCGCGACCGGGAGACTCATGGGCGGCGCACAATTAGCCCAGCGTCGTCCAGGGTAGGGGAGGGAATGGCCGGCAGGGATGTAGCTCAGTTGATAGAGCATGGCGTTTGCAACGCCAGGGTTGTGGGTTCTATTCCCATGGGGGGCCAGTATAAAATAAATATGTATTCACTAACTGTAAGTCGCTCTGGATAAGAGCGTCTGCTAAATGACTAAAATGTTAATGTAAATGTCTGTGAGAGCCAGAAATCTTGCTTTTTTGTAGGTGACCAAATACTTATTTTCCACCATAATTTGCAAATAAATTCATTAAAAATCCTACAATGTGATTTTCTGGTAAATGTTTTCTCAATTTGTCTGTCATAGTTGACATGTACCTATGATGCAAATTACAGGCCTCTGTCATCTTTTTAAGTGGGAGAACTTGCACAATTGGTGGCTGACTAAATACTTTTTTCCCCCACTGTACCATGCTAGGTAACAAATTCATTAAGATATTACCACGTTTGGTGAAGGTTGCTATGTGTTGTTTTTGTTTCAAACCGAGTGAAGAACGTGATAAAAACTATTTTACAAGTCACATAGCTAGAGACTTTGGGTTTGTCTGAGTGGATGTACATCATTTTGTCAAGGTCATTTCATAAATAATTAATTTATTTGAGATTTCTGAGTTCATTTTGCATGTTATTAGTTTTTTTGTCAAAATTCACGAGCTTGTAAAATGCCGGCGCCCTCTCGGTCAGCGTCAACGGACTACAGTGCGGACAGTGCGGGTCCATCAGAGAGCGACAATTTCACGGTTGCACAACTGTTTTGAAACTTAATATAATGATTATCGGTTTTCTACATGTGTAGAACTATTCAGACACATTCCGTTCTTTCTGTCTATCTATAAATGTTAATGGTGTGAACAGGAAATACAATTGCTTTTAACGGCCTTCTCCCCCGATTGCTCACTTCGGCCAGCTCTAGGAAGAGTGTTGGGGTGTGTGTGTGTGTGTGTGTATATATATATATATATCAGTTGAAGTCGGAAGTTTAGTCATTAAAACTAGTTTTTCAACCACTCCACAAATTTCTTGTTAACAAACTATAGTTTTGGCAAGTAATGACAAGTAATTTTTCCAACAATTGTTTAGAGCCAGATAATTTCACTTATAATTCACTGTATCACAATTCCAGTGGGTCAGAAGTTTACATTCACTAAGTTGACTGTGCCTTTAAACAGCTTGGAAAATTCCAGAAAATGATGTCATGGCTTTAGAAGCTTCTGATATTCTAATTGACATCATTTGAGTCAATTGGAGGTGTACCTCTGAATGTATTTCAAGGCCTACCTTCAAACTCAGTGCCTCTTTGCTTGACCATGGGAAAATCAAAATAAATCAGCCAAGACCTCAGGAAAAAAATGGTAGACATCCACAAGTCTGGTTCATCCTTGGGAGCAATTTTCAAATGCCTGAAGGTACCATGTTCATCTGTACAAACAATAGTACACAAGTATAAACACCATGGGACCACACAGCCGTCATACCGCTCAGGAAGGAGACGCGTTCTGTCTCCTAGAGATGAACGTACTTTGGTGCGAAAAGTGCACATCAATCCCAGAACAAACACAAAGGACCTTGTGAAGATGCTGGAGGAAACGGGTACAAAAGTATCTATATCCACAGTAAACCGTGTCCTATATCGACATAACCTGAAAGGCCACTCAGCAAGGAAGAAGCAACTGCTCCAAAACCACCATAAAAAAGCCAGACTATGGTTTGCAACTGCACATGGGGACAAATATCGTACTTTTTGGAGAAATGTCCTCTGGTCTGATGAAACAAAAATAGAACTGTTTGGCCATAATGACCATCGTTATGTTTGGAGGAAAAAGGGGGATGCTTGCAAGCCGAAGAACTCCATGCCAACCGCGAAGCACAGGGGTGGCAGCATCATGCTATGGGGATGTGTTACTGCAGGAGGGTCTGGTGCACTTCACAAAATAGATGACATCATGAGGAAGGAAAATTATGTGGATATATTGAAGCAACATCTCAAGATATCAGTCAGGAAGTTAAAGCTTGGTCGCAAATGGGTCTTCCAAATGGACAATGACCCCAAGCATACTTCCAAGTTGTGGCAAAATGGCTTAAGGACAACAAGTCAAGGTATTGGAGTGGCCATCACAAAGCCCTGACCTCAATCCTATAGAAAATGTGTGGGCAGAACTGAAAAAGCGTGTGCGAGCAAGGAGGCCTACAAACCTGACTCAGTTACACCAGCTCTGTCAGGAGGAATGGGCCAAAATTCACCCAACTTATTGTGGGAAGCTTGTGGAAGGCTACCCGACACGTTTGACCCAAGTTAAACAATTTAAAGGCAATGCTACCAAATACTAATTGAGTGTATGTAAACATCTGACCCACTGGGAATCTGATGAAAGAAATAAAAGCTGAAATAAATAATTCTCTCTACTATTATTCTGACATTTCCCATTCTTAAAATAAAGTGGTGATCCTAACTGACGTAAGACTGGGAATTTTTACTAAGATTAAATGTCAGGAATTGTGAAATACTGAGTTTAAATGTATTTGGCTAAGGTGTATGTATACTTCCGTCTTCAACTGTACATTGTGTAGTGTGTACTTTGTAATGTTAATTATTTGTTGTCAATTCTTAGCTACCTGATCTATCTATCTGAGATCAGTGTTTGACTTGGACAGAAGCTCAACAGAGCTGAATATCAGCACCTGAAATGTCTACTGCTTGAGCTCATGTTCCTCTTATAGAATATTAGCTCAAAGGTATTGTGGGGCTCCTGCACCTAAATATATACCGTACCGGCACCCAAAATTAGTACTTTTTCAGTCAAACACTGAATTAGATGATTGAAAAATACAAAATATTTTTAGAGAATAAAGAATGTCCCTGAATTGTCAAGACAATAACTTTTGTTTCCGTTTCTCTTTATTACTACTTGCCAACTCAGGTATAAGTCCGGTAACATCAACAGTGAGGACAAACCCAGCCTGCCCCTCTCCTTCCACACTGAGTCCAAACCTACAGTCACTGGGTCCTGATTGTGACAGTGGAGCCCAGTTTGCACTGCAGGATACAGAGATGGCATCAGTGAAGCTGGAAGACTGCAGTCAAACACTGGAGCTGAATGTCAACATTAAAGATGAAGAAGAGGAGGAGAAGATTGGGAAATGTGTTTCTCATGGTAAGAGCAGGTTCTATCTAATTTAAGTTTGTGTTTGTTCCAACTTCTCACTGTGCATGAAAAGTTGCAGTAGAACTGTTTCATGATGATCTGTTTGTATGAAAAGGTAGATGTTATTTTGTGCTACTGAGACTTGCATGGTTTGACACCAGTATTGCCAGCATGTGTTTTATTCACTATCTGGAGTGATCAGAGACTAGTCTAAGTAAGTGAAGTAGACTAACTGCCAGTGTTTTAAAGTTCTATTAAATGAGTCTGTGTAGTTACTAACCCTTGTGATAGTGAGTGGAGGATGATATGGCTCATCATTTTCATGACTTTTGTCCCTTTTTAGCTTTTGACTCTTACCAACTTTTAGAATAGTCCCCCCCCTTTTGTATTGTACAGCCTACTGATATGAAAACATATGTCACCCGGTACAGCCAGAAGAGGACTGGCCACCCCTTTAAGCCTGGTTCCTCTCTATGTTTCTCCCTAGGTTCCTGCTTTATAGGGAGTTTTTAGTAGCCACTATGCTTCTACATCTACATTGCTTGCTCTTTCGTGATTTTAGGAAGGGTTTCTGTAAAGCACTTGGTGACTTTGCGGATGTAAAAAGGGCTTCAAAAAATAAATGTGATTGACATGTACATTACCAGTCAAAGGTTTGGACACAACTACTCATTCAAGGGTTTATCTTTATTTTTACTATTTCCTACATCCTACATTGTGTAATAGTAGTGAAGACATCAAAGCTATTCAACAACACATATGGAATCGTTTAGTAACCAAAAAAGTGTTAATCAAATAGAAATATATTTTATATTTTAAGTAGCCACCCTTTGCCTTGATGACAGCTTTGCACACTCTTGGCACACCTGGAATGAATTTCAATTAACAGGTGTGCCTTGTTAAAAGTTAATTTGTGGAATTTCTTTCCTTCTTAATGCATTTGAGCCAATCAGTTGTGTTGTGACAAGGTAGGGGTGGTATGCAGAAGATAACCCTATTTGCTAAAAGACCAAGTCCATATTATGGCAAGTTCATTATAGTTATCAGCCTCAGAAATTGCAGCCCAAATAAATTATTCAGAGTTCAAGTAACAGACAAATCTCAACATCAACTGTTCAGAGGAGACTGCGTGAATCAGGCCTTCAAGGTCGAATTGCTGCAAAGAAACCACTACTAAAGGACACCAATAAGAAGAAGATACTTTCTTGGGCAAAAAACACGAGCAATGGACATTAGACCGGTGGAAATCTGTCCATTGGTCTGATGAGTCCAAATGTCCGATTTTTGGTTCCAACAGCCGTGTCTTTGTGAGACACAGAGTAGGTGAACGGATGATCTCTGCATGTGTAGTTCCCACAGTGAAGCATGGAGGAGGATGTGTGATGGTGTGGGGGTGCTTTGCTTGTGACACTGTCTGTGATCTATTTAGAATTCAAGGCACACTTAACCAGCATGGCTCCACATCATTCTGCAGTGATACGCCATCCCATCTGGTTTGCGCTTAGTGGGACTATCATTTGTTTTTCAACAGGACAATGACCCAACACACCTACAGGCTGTGTAAGGGCTATTTGACCAAGAAGGAGAGTGATGGAGTGCTGCATCAGATGACCTGGCCTCCACAATCACCCGACCTCAACCCAATTGAGATTTGGGATGAGTTGTACCGCAGAGTGAAGGAAAAGCAGCCAACAAGTGCTAAGCATATGTGGGAACTCCTTCAAGACTGTTGGAAAAGTATTCCAGGTGAAGTTGGTTGAGAGAATGCCAAGAGTTTGGAAAGCTGTCAAGGCAAAGGGTGGCTACATTGAATAATCTAAAATACAACATATGTTTAACACTTTTTTGGGTTACTACATGATTCCATATGTGTTATAGAATAGGTCTGATGTCTTCACTATTCTTCTACAAGGTAGAAAATAGTAAAAAAAATAAAGAAAAACCCTTGAATGAGTAGGTGTGTCAGCCTTTGACTGGTACTGTATATTACACCAATTGACTGGTTCTTCTGATGTTGTTCACACAGGAGACCATGTTGAGACATTCTCTACATCCAGAGAGCAACAGCAGGAAGATCACAGAGCTAAGAGGTCTCACCACTGCCCACATTGTGAGGAGATTTTCCCAATTCTATCAAAGTTAAAAATACACCTACAAATACACACAGGCGAGAATATGTATTCCTGTACTGACTGTGGGAAGAATTTCACAACATCAAAGGCTCTGACAGTTCATCAGAGAGTGCACACAGGAGAGAAGCCTTACGCCTGCTCTGACTGTGGAAAGAGTTTCTCTCGACTGGCGGACTTAAAAATACATGAACGTATACACACAGGAGAGAAGCCTTACGCCTGCTCTTACTGTGGAAAATGTTTCTCTCGACTGGGCGACCTAAAAATACATGATCGTATACATACAGGAGAGAAGCCTTACTCCTGCTCTGTGTGTGGGAAGAGTTTCTCTCAACTGGGCCACTTAAAAACACATGAACGTATACATACAGGAGAGAAGTCTTACTCCTGCTCAGACTGTGGAAAGAGTTTCTCTCAACCGAGCCACCTAAAACAGCATGAACGTATACATACAGGAGGGAAGCCTTACTCCTGCTCTAATTGTGTAAAATGCTTCACAACATCAGCTGAGCTAAAAGTTCATCAGAGAACACACACAGGAGAGAAGCCTTACATCTGCTCTGTGTGTGGGAAGAGTTTCTCTCAACTGGGCAACTTAAGACAACATGAACGTATACACACAGGAGAGAAGCCTTACTCCTGCTCTGACTGTGGGGCGAGTTTCTCTCAACCAGGCAACTTAAAACAACATGAACGTATACACACAGGAGAGAAGCCTTACTGCTGCTCTGACTGTAGGAAGACTTTCTCTCAACTTATCCACTTAAAAGGACACCAAGCTATACATAAGGGAGAGAAGCCTTACTCCTGCTCTGGCTGTGGAAAATGTCTTAAATCATCAGCGGAGCTAAAAGTTCATCAGAGAACACACACAGGAGAGAAACCTTACTTCTGCTCTGACTGTGGAAAATGTTTTAAATCATCAGCTGAGCTAAAAGTTCATCGGAGAACACACACAGGAGAGAAGCCTTACTCCTGCGCTTACTGTGTAAAGTGTTTCTCTCGACTGGGCGACTTAAAACTACATGAACGTATGCATACAGGAGAGAAGCCTTACTCCTGCTCGGATTGTGTAAAATGCTTCACAACATCAACCAATCTAAAAATTCATCAGAGGGTTCACACAGGAGAGAAACCTTACTACTGCTCTGACTGTGGGAAGAGTTTCTCTCAACACATTAACTTAAATACATCAACGTATACATAAAGGAGAGAAGCCTCAGTTGTCTCAGACAAGTTAAGATTAAAGTCACTCCATCACTTTTTTTTTTCTTTTTTTTTCTTTTTTTCACCTTTATTTAACCAGGTAAGCCAGTTGAGAACAGGTTCTCATTTACAACTGCGACCTGGCCAAGATAAAGCAAAGTAGTGCAATAAAAACAACACAGAGTTACATATGGGGTAAAAAAAAAACATAAAGTCAGAAATACAACAGAAAATATATATACAGTGTGTGCAAATGTAGCAAGTTATGGAGGTAAGGCAATAAATAGGCTATAGTGCAGAATAATTACAATAGTATTAACACTGGAATGCTAGATGTGCAAGAGATTATGTGCAAATAGAGATACTGGGGTGCAAAAGAGCAAAATAAATAACAATATAGGGATGAGGTAGTTGGGTGGGCTAATTTCAGATGGGCTGTGTACAGGTGCAGTGATCGGTAAGGTGCTCTGACAACTGATGCTTAAAGTTATTGAGGGAGATAAGAGTCTCCAGCTTCAGAGATTTTTGCAATTCGTTCCAGTCATTGGCAGCAGAGAACTGGAAGGAATGGCGGCCAAAGGAGGTGTTGGCTTTGGGGATGACCAGTGAGATATACCTGCTGGAGCGCAGACTACGGGTGGGTGCTGCTATGGTGACCAATGAGCTAAGATAAGGCGGGGATTTGCCTAGCAGTGATTTATAGATGGCCTGGAGCCAGTGGGTTTGACGACGAACATGTAGTGAGGACCAGCCAACAAGAGCGTACAGGTCACAGTGGTGGGTAGTGTATGGGGCTTTGGAGACAAAACGGATGGCACTGTGATAGACTACATCCAATTTGCTGAGTAGAGTGTTGGATGCTATTTTGTAAATGACATCGCCGAAGTCAAGGATCGGTAGGATAGTCAGTTTTACGAGGGCATGTTTGGCAGCATGAGTGAAGGAGGCTTTGTTGCGAAATAGGAAGCCGATTCTAGATTTAACTTTGGATTGGAGATTCTTTATGTGAGTCTGGAAGTTGAGTTTACAGTCTAACCAGACACCTAGATATTTGTAGTTGTCCACATACTCTAGGTCAGACCCGTCGAGAGTGGTGATTCTAGTCGGGTGTGCGGGTGCTAGCCGCGTTCGATTGAAAAGCATGCATTTAGTTTTACTAGTGTTTAAGAGCAGTTGAAGGCTACTGAAGGATTGTTGTATGGCATTGAAGCTCGTTTGGAGGTTTGTTAACACAGTGTCCAATGAAGGGCCAGATGTATACAAAATGGTGTCGTCTGCGTAGAGCAGTGGTCACCAAACTACGGCCCGCGGGCCGGATACGGCCCGTCAGCACATTTGGCCCGGCCCTCTGAACAATACCAGAGACGCTATCGGATTTTTTTCCTATTTGGCCTCCAGAAAAAAAATCCTAGGCCCGGCCCTGTCAAAGAGAGAACGGAATAATGGCGAAAAGGTTAGGTAAGAGAAAAATTGATTCAGAATGCAGGGTATTTAACCTGCAGTGGACAAACGATTATTTTTTTGTTCAATGCAAAGAAAAGGCTGTTTGTCTCATCTGTCAAGAGACGGTGGCGGTATTCAAAGAATACAATCTTCGCCGACACTATGAATCCCGTCACAAAGACAAGTACGATAGCTTGCAAGGCCAAATACGAGCAGACAAACTCTCAAAGCTAAAAAGTGGACTACTATCTCAGCAGAATACATCCGTTCGGGCCAGCTTTCGGGTTGCTGAACTGATAGCAAGCAGCGGTAAGCCTTTCACTGACGGAGAGTTTGTTAAGAAATGTATGGATGCTGTCGCGGAGGAGGTGTGTCCCGAGAAGAAAGATGCATTTAATGCCGTAAGTCTGTCGGCGAGTACAATCACCAGACGCGTTGAAGAAATCGGGAGTAATGTATATGCCCAGCTGCAGCAGAAGACGAAATAATTTGACTTTTTTTCATTAGCACTGGATGAGAGCACGGACGTGCAAGACACAGCGCAACTGCTCATTTTTATTCGTGGAGTTAGCGCAAACTTTGAGATATGCGAGGAGCTGGCAGCCCTCCAAAGTCTCAAAGGGACTACAACGGGAGAGGATATTTTTGACAAAGTGTGCCAAACCATGGAGAAGTTGGACCTGGACTGGTCAAAGCTAGCTAGCATCACGACTGACGGGGCTCCTAGCATGGTGGGCGAAACTCGCGGTCTAATAGGACGCATGAACCGGGAGTTGGAAAAAAGTCCACTGCCTAATTCACCAGCAAGCACTGTGCTGCAAAGTGTTGACGTGGGATTCTGTAATGAAGGTTGTGGTGTCGTGCATAAACTTCATCAGAGCAAAGGGACTTAAACACAGGCAGTTCCAAGAATTCCTGTCTGAACTGGAGTCTACGCACGGAGATGTGCTGTACTACACAGAGGTCCGATGGCTGAGCCGGGGCAGAGTTTTGAGGCGTTTTTACGAGCTGCTACCCGAAATTAACGCATTTCTTCATTTAAAAGACAAAACGGTCCCAGAGCTGATCGACCCAGAATGGAAATGGCACCTCGCATTTTTAACAGACGTGACAGAAATACTTAACAGCCTTAACTTGCAGCTACAAGGCGAGGGGAAACTCATTTGCGACATGTATTCACACATAAAAGCATTTGAGGTGAAATTAGCGCTGCTTTTGGAACAAGTGAAAAAGCGCAACTTCGTCCATCTTCCTGCTACCCAAAACCTGTCGACAGAGAACCCAGCGGTCCCGTTCCCAGCTGAAAAGTGCGTGGAAGCACTGGAAATGCTGAAGGCGGAGTTCGGTGTGCGATTCAGTGAACTACATGTTCATGCAAAAGAAATCCGTCTTTTTCAGAACCCCTTTGTTGCCGACATTGATGAAGCCCAGCCTTCATATCAGTTTGAGTTGGCTGAGTTACAGAACTGTGATGTTCTGAAAGACGCATTCAAGCCCAACAGTCTCATTGACTTCTATGCCGCCCTCCCAAACGACACATATCCAAACATCAAAAAACACGCAATGAAAATGTCCACAGTTTTTGGCAGCACGTATATCTGCGAGAAAACCTTTTCTCGCATGAAACTGCTGAAAACTCCGATGAGATCAAGATTGACAGATGAACATTTGCATCAGTGCTTGAGACTGGCTGTAACTAGAATGGAACCTGATATTCAACTTCTCACCAGCCAGATGCAGGCCCACAGTTCACACTGATGAACATACATAGGTAAGCTCACTTTTCTGACTTGAATGAGTCATTCTGAGCATAAACAAATATAATCATAATAAAATCTACTGGGATAAAATCCATCTTTACAACCATACTGGTAGTGAAATGTATTGTGCTGTGTAGGTGCTGTATCACTTAGTTCAGTTTCTCAACCTGCTTCCTTTGTGGTTTTCACAGGGAAGTTGATGAGAGAGAGCTGCAAACAGCGGTGTCTACAAGCCTACTGGAACCTACAAAAGGATTATAAGGAAGGAACACAAGAACTTTAAGAGACTGCTCATATGTGTCAGAGAGATTCTGCTCTGACAACTGAGCTGAACTTTTATCTGTTAAGATTGTGCATGGCACAACAGAAAGTTAATGTTCCATGGCTTTTTTTTCTATGAAGAACCCAGAGAGAGTTATTTAGTTATTATTTATTTCATAAATAGTGTTATTTATTTCCTGTTTTTTCTGTGAAGAACTCAGAGAGGGTTATTTAGTTATTATTTATTTCATTAATAGTGTTATTATTTGTTTCCTGACTTTTTTTCTGTAAAGAACCTGGAAAGGGTTATTTGGTTATGTGTGAAACAATAAATGTTTTAAGCTCTCCTACGATCGTCACACTTTTTCTGTTACAAACTGACACCGGCCCCCCATCAGAGAAGGGAAAAGTTATGTGGCCCTCACAGGAAAAAGTTTGGGGACCCCTGGCGTAGAGGATCTGAGAGTCACCAGCAGCAAGAGCGACATCATTGATATACACGGAGAAAAGTGTCGGCCCAAGAATTGAACCCTGTGGCACCCCCATAGAGACTGCCATAGGTCCAGACAACAGGCCCTCCGATTTGACACACTGAACTCTATCTGAGAAGTAGTTGGTGAACCAGGCGAGGCAGTCATTTGAGAAACCAAGGCTATTTAGTCTGCCATTCTCACCTCAAAGGAAGTGGTAACAGTGAATTTGATAACATTAACACTCAATTGTAATCCTATTGTTTCTCACTGTGAGAGAATTGTGACACAATTTTAGTGTGTTTTGTTAGCTTCTACTGTGAAGACATTGAGATTACCTTGGATTTGCCCTTAGGGTTGAATACACTCAGTGAGGTCTGATAGATGACTGGGTGGTACTGCTTTCCTCTGCAGTTTTCTGTGGGAATGAGCTAGTTCGGACACTCATCGGTACAACACAAGACATGCAGCAAGAGGTTTCTTCAGTCCACAGGTCCAGAACAGACGCTGGGAAACACACAGTATTAAATAGAGCCATGACTACATGGAACTCTCTGCCAGGTAACTCAAACTAGCAATAAAACCAGATTCAAAAAAACATAAAATAAAATAAACCTTATGGCACATTTAAAAAATAACAACAGGAACTTTTAGCTCAGCTGATGTTGTGAAGCATTTTACACATCTCATATGTATATACTGTATTCTATAATATTTTACTGTATCTTCGTCCATGTCCCTCTGTCATTGGTTGTCCATATATATACAGTTGAAGTCTGAAGTTTACATACACTTATGTTGGTGTCATTAAAACTCGTTTTCCAACCACTCCACAAATTTATTTTTAACAAACTAGTTTTGGCAAGTCGGTTAGGACATCTACTTTGTGCATGACACAAGTCATTTTTCCAACAATTGTTTACAGACAGATTATTTCGCTTATAATTCACTGTATCACAATTCCAGTGAGTCAAAAGTTTTTACATACACTAAGTTGACTGTGCCTTTAAACAGCTTGGAAAATTCCAGAAAATGATGTCATGGCTTTAGAAGCTTCTGATAGGCTAATTGACATAATTTGAGTCAATAGGAGGTGTACCTGTGGATGTATTTCAAGGCCTACCTTCAAACTCAATGCCTTTTTGCTTGACATCATGGGGAAATGAAAAGAAATCAGCCAAGACCTCAAGAAAATGTGTAGACCTCTACAAGTCTGGTTCATCCTTGGGAGCAATTTCCAAACGCCTGAAGGTACCACGTTCATCTGTGCAAACAATAGTACGCAAGTATAAACACCATGGGACCACGCAGCCGTCATACCGCTCAGGAAGGAGATGCGTTCTGTCTCCTAGAGATGAACGTACTTTGGTGCAAATCAATCCCAGAACAACAGCAAAGGACATTGTGAAGATGCTGGAGGAAACGGGTACAAAAGTGTCTATATCCACAGTAAAATGAGTCTTATATCGACATAACCTGAAAGGCCGCTCAGCAAGGAAGAAGCCACTGCTCCAAAACCACCATAAAAAAGCCAGACTACGGTTTGCAATTGCACATACTTATTTCCCACCATAATTTGCAAATAAATTCATTAAAAATCCTACAATGTGATTTTCTGGAGAAAAGAAATCTCAATTAGTTGACGTGTACCTATGATGAAAATGACAGGCCTCTCTCATCTTTTTAAGTGGGAGAACTTGCACAATTGGTGGCTGACTAAATAGTTTTTTCCCCACTGTATATTGAAGCAGTATCTCAAGACATCAGTCAGGAAGTTAAAGCTTGGTCGCAAATGGGTCTTCCAAATGGACAATGACCCCAAGCATACTTCCAAGTTGTGGCAAAATGGCTTAAGGACAACAAAGTCAAGGTATTGGAGTCGCCATCACAAAGCCCTGAATCCTCAATCCTATAGAACATTTGTGGGCAGAATTGAAAAAGTGTGTGCGAGCAAGGAGGCCTACAAACCTGACTCAGTTACACCAGCCCTGTCAGGAGGAATGGGCCAAAATTCACCCAACTTATTGTGGGAAGCTTGTGGAAGGCTACCCGACACGTTTACCCAAGTTTAACAATTTAAAGGCAATGCTACCAAATACTAATTGAGTGTATGTAAACTTCTGACCCACTGCGAATGTGATGAAATAAATAAAAGCTGAAATAAATCATTGTCTCTACTATTATTCTGACATTTCACATTCTTAAAATAAAGTGGTGATCCTAACTGACCTAAGACAGGGAATTTTTACTAGGATTAAATGTCAGGAATTGTGAAAAACTGAGTTTAAATGTATTTGGCTAAGGTGTATGTAAATAAGGTATTATTGTTTTTAATAAATGTGAAAACATTTCTAAGAACCTGTGTTTGCTGTTGAGGATGGTATGGCTCATAATTTGCATGACTTTTGTCCCTTTTTAGCTTTCGACTCTCACCAACTTTTAGAATAGTCCCCCCCCCTTTTGTATTGTACAGCCTACTGATATGAAAACATATGTCACCTGGTACAGCCAGAAGAGGACTGGCCACCCCTTTAAGCCTGGTTCCTCTCTATGTTTCTCCCTGGGTTCCTGCTTTATAGGGAGTTTTTAGTAGCCACTATGTTGTCTCTCCTGGCTATCATAAGATGAATGCACTAGCTGTGGGTCTCTCTGGATGGGAGCATCTGCAACATGACTAAATTGTAAATGTAGTGCATGATGATGTATTTTTTGTGTTTCCTGTTTGTACCCCAGGAAGAGTAGCCGCTGGGGATCCTAATAAAATACTCCATTGTACTGAATGTATCAGATAGAGATGATGTGATGATCAGTTTTCACCATTAGTCTGTTTTTGGCCCATTTATGAATGTGTTATTCAATGTGTTTCTATTGGATATAGTAGTAAAGGCCAAATTCATTTTTAAATATATATTTTTATAACTAAAGGGTTCCTAAAATTCAAAATCAAAGGGAACGTTATAGAATGTTAGCCTCTCTTTACTTTACTGATCAGTGTTCACCTTGTCAGTTTTGGTGTGTTTTGTTAGCTTCTACTGTATAGATATTGAGAGGACCTTGGATTTGCCTTTAAGGTTGAATATCCTATTTGAGGCGTCTCACAATGGAGTCTGATGGTTGACTGGGTGGTACATTACATTTACATTTTAGTAATTTAGCAGACGCTCTTATCCAGAGCGACTTACATGAGCAATTAGGGTTAAGTGCCTTGCTCAAGGTCACATCTGCAGTTTTCTGTGGGAGTGAACTAGTAGACACAACATACACTGAGTGTACAAAACATTAAGGACACCTGCTCTTTCCATGACATAGACTGACTAGGTGAACCCAGGTGAAAGCTATGATCCTTAATGATGTAGTTGTGGTGTATTTATTATGGCTCCCCATTAGCTTTCAGCAGAAAACAAGAAACTGCAGTTGCAGTGGGCTAAGGAATGAGAACACTGGACACTGGAGAAATTGAAAAACATTGCCTGGTCTGATGAATCCCGGTTCCTGCTGTTTCATGCTGATGGGAGGACTAAGGTATGGAGAAAACCATGAGTACATGCATCCATGCCGTGTGTCAGCATTGCAGGCTGGTGGTGGTGGTGTGGGGTGTGTTTTCATGGCACACATTGGGCCCTTGATAAAAGTGGAGCAATGTTTGAATGCTACGGGATATCTAAACATCGTTGCCAATCAGGTGCATCCCTTCATGGCAGCAGTTATCCATCTGCAAAATACACTGCTCAACAAAATAAAGGGAACACTTAAACAACCCATCCTAGATCTGAATGAATGAAATAATCTTATTAAATACTTTTTTCTTTACATAGTTGAATGTGCTGACAACAAAATCACACAAATTATGAATGGAAATCAAATGTATCAACCCATGGAGGTCTGGATTTGGAGTCACCCTCAAAGTTAAAGTGGAAAACCACACTACAGGCTGATCCAACGTTGATGTAATGTCCTTAAAACAAGTCAAAATGAGGCTCAGTAGTGTATGTGGCCTCCACGTGCCTGTATGACCTCCCTACAACGCCAGGGCATGCTCCTGATGAGGTGGCGGATGGTCTCCTGAGGGATCTCCTCCCAGACCTGGACTAAAGCATCCGCCAACTCCTGGACAGTCTGTGGTGCAACGTGGCGTTGGTGGATGGAGCGAGACATGATGTCCCAGATGTGCTCAATTGGATTCAGGTCTGGGGAACGGGCGGGCCAGTCCATAGCATCAATGCCTTCCTCTTGCAGGAACTGCTGACACACTCCAGCCACATGAGGTCTAGCATTGTCTTGCATTAGGAGGAACCCAGGGCCAACCGCACCAGCATATGGTCTCACAAGGGGTCTGAGGATCTAATCTCGTTACCTAATGGCAGTCAGGCTACCTCTGGCGAGCACATGGAGGGCTGTGCGGCCCCCCAAAGAAATGCCACCCCACACCATGACTGACCCACCGCCAAACCGGTCATGCTGGAGGATGTTGCAGGCAGCAGCACGTTCTCCACGGCGTCTCCAGACTCTGTCACGTCTGTCACGTGCTCAGTGTGAACCTGCTTTCATCTGTGAAGAGCACAGGGCGCCAGTGGCGAATTTGCCAATCTTGGTGTTCTCTGGCAAATGCCAAACGTCCTGCACGGTGTTGGGCTGTAAGCACAACCCCACCTGTGGACGTCGGGCCCTCATACCACCCTCATGGAGTCTGTTTATGACCGTTTGAGCAGACACATGCACATTTGTGGCCTGCTGGAGGTCATTTTGCAGGGCTCTGGCAGTGCTCCTCCTGCTCCTCCTTGCAAAAAGGCGGAGGTAGCGGTCCTGCTGCTGGGTTGTTGCCCTCCTACGGCCTCCTCCACGTCTCCTGATGTACTGGCCTGTCTCCTGGTAGCGCCTCCATGCTCTGGACACTACGCTGACAGACACAGCAAACCTTCTTGCCACAGCTCGCATTGATGTGCCATCCTGGATGAGCTGCACTACCTGAGCCACTTGTGTGGGTTGTAGACTCTGTCTCATGCTACCACTAGAGTGAAAGCACCGCCAGCATTCAAAAGTGACCAAAACATCAGCCAGGGAAGCATAGGAACTGAGAAGTGGTCTGTGGTCACCACCTGCAGAACCACTTCTTTATTGGGGGTGTCTTGCTAATTGCCTATAATTTCCACCTGTTGTTTATTCCATTTGCACAACAGCATGTGAAATGTATTGTCAATCAGTGTTGCTTCCTAAGTGGACAGTTTGATTTCACAGATGTGTGATTGACTTGGAGTTACATTGTGTTGTTTAAGTGTTCCCTTAATTTTTTCGAGCAGTGTAGATTTTTTCAGCAGGATTATGCCCCATGCAACAAGCCTTGTCCAGGAATGGTTCCAAGAACATGACAGTGAATTCAGCTTACTGCAGTGGCCTGCCGAGTCACCAGATCTCAATCCAATTGTGCATCTGTGGGAGGAGATGGAACGAGCTATTCGGAGTAGAGATCCACTCCCAGCCAACATGACACAACTGTGGGAAGCATTGCAGTCAACATGGGCCAGCATCCCTGTGGAACGCTCTCAACACCTTGGACAGTCCATGCCCCGACGAATTGAGGCTATTCTGAGGACAAGGGGGGGGGGGGTGCTACTCAATATTAGGAAGGTGTTCCTAATGTTTTGTACACTTACTGTATATCAGATAAAGATGGTGTGATGATCAGTTTTCAGCATTAGTTTGGGTGGATTATTTTATATTACTAAACACATTTTATTAATGATAAAAAGGCTATGAATCGACTACTTGTGTTTTTTAAATTCTCTTTTAAAATTAGATTCATTATTTTATTATTTTATTATGAATGTATTTGGATAACTGAATTGAAGTTAATTGATCTGGCGGCATTTAGCCTAGCGGTTAAGAGTGTTGGGCCAGTAACTGAAAGGTCGCTGGTTTTCAACCCTGAGCCAACATAGTGAAAAATCTGTCGTTGTGCCCTTGATCAAGGCAATTAACCCTAATTGGTTCTGTAAGTTGCTCTGGATAAGAGCATCTGCTAAATGACTCAAATGTAATGAAAAATACTGTTTGTACATTAATTTGATCTGGGCAACATCTTTTTGTGTATAATTAAATGAATCAAACTGTTTTAAATCAAATAGTTAGTGTCTTACCCTGGCCAGAGGGACAGGGCCATAGTAGGCTAGACTATGTAGCTGCTGTTGTTAGTAGCCTGCAGTTTCCATGCAATACAGCATGTCAGATCGCTAGTGTTTAGGTGTATAGGCTTCTACATTTATGCAAGAGTTTGTGCTTGTGTCTGTCGGGAGTGATGTGTTATCAGGCTTGCTAAATAACTACCGGAGGGAAGTGGAGAGCGCTCCTTGAGCTTTGTGCCCGGTCCACGCGACATGGTCAAGAGACGCAAAGAGCCAGCATTAGCACTCCAATGTAAAGGACAGCCCTTACAAAAATGTACCATCGTAGTACAATGAACAACAAAATTCCAAGGTACTATAAATGTTTTTTGAGTCACTACCATGTCAGGGAAATACCATGGTATTTTCCTGACATGGTACTGAACAAAAAACACAGATTTTTGTAAAAAATGATACTGGGCCAAGAAACATGGAGAGAAGAAACTGCCAGATGTGTCATAATAGGACACACATTTGATATGGAACATTGGATACATTCAGCAGGGTGGGAAAAACATAGTCAAACACTTTTTAAATGGATTGTCGGAAGGGCTGTGGTCACCATTCATGTAATACATTAAATATATACATCAGACGGTATTGGGGAGCTATTTCATAGGGTGTTCACAGGTACATTATTTTCCCATTTCAATCTTATACCAACCAGATTGAATTTACAATATAGGGGGGTTGGCAACTAGGTTTGGCCTCCAGTCAATGTGTTGCTGAGCTTGTAGCTAGTCTGCAGGCCAGAACATAATTAGCCTATTAACAAATAGCCTATAGCTGCCCAATTCATAGTCCTACACAGTGTAGCTACACTACACATTTAACACGTGGTTAGTGGGCTAATCAATTCAATGACCATAACATAATGATGTCCATCTGGTTACAGTGGTAAAATCACCAATGTCTATATTAATTACATTTTAGTCATTTAGCAGATGCTCTTATCCAGAGCGACTTACAGTTAGTGAATGCATACATGTTATTTTTGGTTTTTTCATACTGGCCCCCCGTGGTAAACAAACCCACATCCCTGCCGGCCAAACTCTCCCCTACCTTGGACGACGCTGGACCAATTGTGCGCCGCCCATGGGTCTCCTGGTCGCGGCCGGCTGTGGCACAGCTAGCATTGCGATGCAGTGCCTTAGACCACTGCGCCACTCGGGAGATATTATTAGTCCTACCTGTTCTATTAAAATATATTCATCGTATTTCTACAATATCAAACCAGTGTGTCTTGTTTGCAACGAAACTGTCGCTGTTTGCGAAGAGTTCAATCTGAGATGTTAGTATGCATCTAAGCATGGTACTTTCAGAAGTAGATTTTCCACCCCAGACATGAGGCCGAAGTCCGACGCAGAAAGGAAGGTAGGCCTAAGGAGTGAACACCCTATGTGTTTTACAGTGGCCATTTTAATATGTACATATTTTATTAATATTATTGAACCTTTATTTAACTCGGCAGTTCCTATTGACTTACACAAATCCAGAAGGAGTCAGTAGAAACCATATTTGTTTAAGCAAGTCAGCCATATCAGCTATGTTTTTTTAAGGCAGTAAAAGAGGCTGAATAAACACAAAACTCCGGTGGCTGATAGCCAGATGTAGCAGTGGTAAGGATTCACTCCATGGTGTTGAAAGGAAAGCTCAAACTTTATGCTGGACTAACAATACTTATGTTACAAATGGTTTAAGTGTTCCGATATTGTCACTAATCTGGATTTAGACTGTCTGCTACTTCAGGTCTAAATAGGGGTATAATCTATACCTTTTCGTTTTGGACTTTCGGTAAGGGTTTTTTCGGCTTTTCGGGCACACAAAATGTTTTCATCGAGGCAAGTCGGTAGCCGAACTATACGCCCCTTCGTTGGTGATTGGTCAACAGTAGGGATTCTTCATTAAAGTATTTGTTGTCATTAAACTTGAGAAGACTCGTTTTCATGCAGGTTTTTTCATTGAGAAATACTGAACCAAACATGTTAGTTAGATGTAAAATTGCACGACTAAGATTTCCTCTGCAAAAATATCAACATTAAAGACAGATTTCTTGAGTTTTCTGACTATTTTGAGGAAGTGGCTATAGACCCTTTTCCAGTACATGACACACTGACGTCACAAACAGATGCGTGCGACTCTTGGCGGCAGTAGTCTAGATTTACATTTTTATTAGTTATAAACAAAATAACTTTTTTGGGTTCTCATACGCTTAGAATTATGTTTTGATAATTGCTTGAACAATCGCTAAAATTATATTTGGTTGTGATCTTTGCAAAATAACAATTTTGGATGCAGCAATTGTTAGCTACAATGCTAACTATGATTGATATTTTATTGATGATTGACATTTTACTGGTTGAAGTTGAAGTGTTTTTTAAGTATAATGCAGTTGATTTGTGATGACACAAACATTATATTAAGCAGGACATTCATACGAGCCTTAAAATCCAATTATAATCCAAAGTAGTGTGAAATGCACTCATAAGCAACATTTAAATTGAGACTTGTTTTGCTGGCGTTCTATTAGAAATCCCCCATGTTCTGCCATCAACTTGCGCGCGTCGCCCTCTTGCAGCAATGTTTGTAGACACAGAAAGGGGTCTATGGCGTCTCAAAATGGACAAACCGTACTACTGCCACTATTTTCTCGTTTTTCAAGCAAAGGTATTTTAAGGGAGTATGCGAGCACACTCGTTCAGTTGGCCTATCCTTCTTAAGAGATGACAAAATAAGTTTTCTTTATAAAATAAAATAATGTTTATTCATACCACATGCTTAGAGCAAATTTACCTCTGACTAAGTGTAACTCCAAAATAACTCTAATTAAAGGGATAGTTCAATCAAATTACAAATGTCCACATTGGTTTCCTCACCCTGTATACAATCTCAAAAATGTGCGCATCAGCAGTGAAGTTCTCAAGATGGAGGACTTTCAGTACAGCAGTGTTCCCCAATCCTGGTCCCAAAGGGGTGGACTTGTTTGTTTTAGCCCTAGCCCTCACATACCTTATTCCATTCAAAGGCTGGAGTTGCTTAGTTGAATCCAGTGTGAGTGTTAGGGCAAAAACTAAAAAGCTCACCCCTTTGTGTCCCCTGGACCAGGATTGGCAAACACTGTAGTACATTGCAACAAGTTTGATGATGCAAATTTTATGCAATTATCATTTTCCTCATTTGCATCATCACACTTGTTTCTCTGTACTGAAAGTGCTGTATTTTGAAAACTTGATTTCTAACATGCAACATTTTTGGCATTGTATTAACAGTGGACTAATGAGGTATAATTTTCGTAAATGATATCATCGGTAGGACTGGTGGAGTTATGTCGCACATGCAGCTAACAAAAACATATGGAAATGTCTGCTCTACCCAAAATTACAACCAAATAATTGCAGCCTTACCGCAAAAGTGGAAGAGGAAAGTGGAAGGGGGAGAAAGTAAGGAACTTGTCTGTCGGCCTTGCATTGAAGAACATAATTGGTTAAGGAAAACTGTGATAAATAAAAAAGTATATCAGTTTCACTTAAGGACCAAAGGATTGACAGCCGTCCCATATAGATTGCAAAATAGTTGGGAAGAGATCTTTGACGTACCGATCCCATGGCATAGTGTTTATGAACTGACACGCAAAACGACACCGGATTCAAAAATTAGAATCTTTCAATTTAAATTATTATATAAAATTCTTGCTACCAATAGAATGTTATTTATATGGGGGATACAATCTTCCCAGCTCTGCAGGTTTTGCTGTGAAGAGACAGAATCATTAGATCATTTGTTTTGGTTCTGTCCATTTGTAGCTTGTTTTTGGACACAGGTCCAGGAATGGCTAAAGGATTGCAATATTTACCTGGAACATACCTTGCAGATAGCATTACTGGGTGATCTGAAAAGTCATAGTCAATCAATCAATAATATAATAATACTTTTAGCAAAAATGTTTATTTTAATTCACAATCTGTAGAAGCAATGAGAATAGAAAGGTTCAGAACTTTTGTAAAACATCACAGTAAAAACAGTGGACTAATGAACAAAACACATTAAGGTTTTTTTTTGTTTAAACATCCCTTTCATAGCACCTACCACTCCATTAAAGGAGTAGTTCACTATTTTACAACTTGAAGTCCTATATGTAAGGTTTATATACAGGGGACGTCGGTGTGTACTCAAGATTCGAAGGTATGTACTCAGGAGATGAATCTCTGATTTTAGCAGCGCCATTTTTATGCCTTCGCGACATTGCACTGTGGTTCTTCAATGTTTTCCTGCCCCTGTCGAACAGATAAAACATTTGTGGATCTTTAGAAAATGTCTCCTGTATCTGCCGTTTCCATCACGTTGCAATGATTTCTTTGCTAAATGTTTTTTTGTCAAATAAACCTAGGCCAATGGAAACCTGTCTACTGATGCCATCTCTAGATCCTGCAATGCAAACTAGGCTCCACTGTCACAATCAGGACTAGGTGACTGTAGGTTTAGAATCAGTGTGGAAGGAGAGAGGCAGGCTGGGTTTGTCCTCACTGTTAATCTGTCAACTCTGGATAGGATCCCAGTCCTAAATTGAAGTCTGTATGAACACATTTGGAACAATGGCTGCCTAATATGCTGTGGTCCTTACTAACACAATAGGAAAGGTAGTGGTTGATGTCTCCCGAGTGGCGCAGTGGTCTAAGGCACTGCATCGCAGTGCTAGCTGTGCCACTAGAGATCCTGGTTCGAATCCAGGCTCTGTCGTAGCCGGCCGTGACCGGGAGACCCATGGGGCGATGCACAATTGGCCCAGCGTCGTCCAGAATGTGCAGACGCGCGGCTCTGCAGTCTGATCTGAACTGCGCATTCACTCGCGGGTGATTGAAAGACCGCTCGTGGGCTACTCCCGTCAATAGAATTCTACTCGGTTCGGACTGGCTCTGCCTACAACAACATCACAGACTCAATCTTGCAAAGTTATATATTTTTTGGTTTATTGCATTGAAAAGGGGCTGATATAATATAGATTCGATCACAGAAAAAACGTTGATCTATATAGTGCAAAATAATGGGGCGAACTCAGTGAAGTTCAATCTCTTGCGTCTCTGCGCGGCATGGCTTCTCTGCAGTCCTGGAGGAAGTGCGCGCAGTTTAGAGGGAATATTGCCTGCAGCACACCTTTCGTATTATTGATTAATCTAGATTTGATAATGTCATTAAGCAAGCACACATTGTGTCCGTTAGATAGTTATTGAGCCAACTACAAGATGCCTGATCTAGGCTTATTTTCAGACAACCTTAGAAAAAGTAAGAAATGATCAACTGTATCAAATGCCTTCGATAGGTCAATAAATGTGGGTGTACAGGTTAGTCCAGGTAATAATGAGGCTATATACAGGGGTCACCGGTACCGAGTTAATGTGGAGGGGTACAGGTTAGTCCAGTTAATAATGAGGCTATATACAGGGGGGCACCGGTACCTAGTCAATGGGCTGGGGGTACAGGTTAGTCCAGGTAATAATGAGGCTATATACAGGGGGTACCGGTACAGAGTCAATGTGCGGGGGTACAGGTTAGTCCAGGTAATAATGAGGCTATATACAGGGGGCACTGGTACCGAGTCAATGTGCAGGGGTACAGGTTAGTCCAGGTAATTTATACATGCAGGTAGGGGTACAGTGACTATGCATAGATAATAAACAGCGAGTAGCAGGGTCAAAGCAAATAGTCTGGGTGGCCATTTTATTAATTGTTCAGCAGTCTTATGGCTTGGGGGTAGAAGCTGTTGAGGAGCCTTTTGGATCTAGACTTGGCGCTCTGGTATCGTGTGCCGTGTGGTAGCAGAGAGAACAGTCTATGGCTTGGGTGACTGGAGTCTTTGACCATTTTTTGGGCCTTCCTTTGACACCGCCTAGTATATAGGTCCTGGATGGCAGGAATCTTGGCCCCAGTGATGAACTGGGCCGTACTCACTACTCTTTGTAGCGCCTTACGGTCAGATGCCGAGCAGTTGCAATACCAGGCGGTGATGCAACCGTCAGGATGCTCTCGATGGTGCAACTGTATACGTTTTTGAGGATGTGGGGATCCATGCCAAATCTTTTCAGTCTCCTGAGGGGGAAAAGGCGTTGTTGGGCCCTCTTCACGACTGTCTTGGTGTATTTGGACCATGATAGTTTGTTGGTGATGTGGACACCAAGGAACTTAAAACTCTCGACCCGCTCCACTACAGCCCCGTCGATGTTAATGGGGGCGTGTTCGGCCCTCCTTTTCCTGTAGTTTACGATCATCTCATTTGTCTTTCTCACATAATAAAATGTAATTGTTAAATAATGTGTAATTTACATTTTAGTCAATTAGCAGACGCTCTTATCCAGAGCGACTTACAGTTAGTGAGTGCACACATTTTCTTTCTTTTTTTTTTATTTCACTTTGTGAAATTTGTGGAGTGGTTGAAAAACGAGTTTTAATGACTCTAACCTAAGTGTATGTAAACTTCCGACTTCAACTGTATATAAAAGGGGGCACCGGTACCGAGTCAATGTGCGGGGGTAGAGGTTAGTCGAGGTAATTTGTACATGTAGGTAGGGGTACAGTGTCAGGCGTCAGGGTGTAGCGGTAGGACGGAGTCAGGCGCAGGACACAGAGCTAGTAGAAAACGTACTTTACTCGTAAATAACAAATGAACGTAAACTCCACGCAGGGAGGACAATCCCGCTCACCAGTCGATAACACCAAACATACAGTGGGGGGAAAAAAGTATTTAGTCAGCCACCAATTGTGCAAGTTCTCCCACTTAAAAAGATGAGAGAGGCCTGTAATTTTCATCATAGGTACACGTCAACTGTGACAGACAAAATGAGGAGAAAAAATCCAGAAAATCACATTGTAGGATTTTTAATGAATTTATTTGCAAATTATGGTGGAAAATAAGTATTTGGTCAATAACAAAAGTTTCTCAATACTTTGTTATATACCCTTTGTTGGCAATGACACAGGTCAAACGTTTTCTGTAAGTCTTCACAAGGTTTTCATACACTGTTGCTGGTATTTTGGCCCATTCCTCCATGCAGATCTCCTCTAGAGCAGTGATGTTTTGGGGCTGTCGCTAGGCAACACAGACTTTCAACTCCCTCCAAAGATTTTCTATGGGGTTGAGATCTGGCTAGACTACTCCAGGACCTTGAAATGCTTCTTACGAAGTCACTCCTTCGTTGCCCGGGCGTTGTTTGGGATCATTGTCATGCTGAAAGACCCAGCCACGTTTCATCTTCAATGCCCTTGCTGATGGAAGGAGGTTTTCACTCGAAATCTCACGATACATGGCCCCATTCATTCTTTCCTTTACATGGATCAGTCGTCCTGGTCCCTTTGCAGAAAAACAGCCCCAAAGCATGATGTTTCCACCCCCATGCTCCACAGTAGGTATGGTGTTCTTTGGATGCAACTCAGCATTCTTTGTCCTCCAAACACGACGAGTTTAGTTTTTACCAAAAGGTTCTATTTTGGTTTCATCTGACCATATGACATTCTCCCAATCCTCTTCTGGATCATCCAAATGCACTCTAGCAAACTTCAGACGGGTCTGGACATGTACTGGCTTAAGCAGGGGGACACGTCTGGCACTGCAGGATTTGAGTCCCTGGCGGCGTAGTGTGTTACTGATGGTAGGCTTTGTTACTTTGGTCCCAGCTCTCTGCAGGTCATTCACTAGGTCCCCCCGTGTGGTTCTGGGATTTTTGCTCACCGTTCTTGTGATCATTTTGACCCCACGGGGTGAGATCTTGCGTGGAGCCCCAGATCGAGGGAGATTATCAGTGGTCTTGTATGTCTTCCATTTCCTAATAATTGCTCCCACAGTTGATTTCTTCAAACCAAGCTGCTTACCTATTGCAGATTCAGTCTTTCCAGCCTGGTGCAGGTCTACAATTTTGTTTCTGGTGTCCTTTGACAGCTCTTTGGTCTTGGCCATAGTGGAGTTTGGAGTGTGACTGTTTGAGGTTGTGGACAGATGTCTTTTATACTGATAACAAGTTCAAACAGGTGCCATTAATACAGGTAACGAGTGGAGGACAGAGGAGCCTCTTAAAGAAGAAGTTACAGGTCTGTGAGAGCCAGAAATCTTGCTTGTTTGTAGGTGACCAAATACTTATTTTCCACCATCATTTGCAAATAAATTCATTAAAAATCCTACAATGTGATTTTCTGGATTTTTCCCCCTCAATTTGTCTGTCATAGTTGACGTGTACCTATGATGAAAATTACAGGCCTCTCTCATCTTTTTAAGTGGGAGATCTTGCACAATTGGTGGCTGACTAAATACTTTTTTCCCCCCACTGTACATCAATTAGGACCTAAGGGGAAGGCATAGGCCCAACCATTTGGGAGCCAGGCCCACCCATCAGCCAATAAGAAAGATATTTTCCCCACTAAAGGGCTTTATTACAGATAGAAATACTCCTCAGTTTCATCAGCTGTCCGGGTGGCTGATCTCAGATGATCCTGCAGGTGAAAAAGCCAGATGTGGAGGTCCTGGGCTTGCACGGTTACACGTGGTCTGCGGCTATGAAGCCAGTGGGACGTTCTGCCAAATCCTCTGTAGAGAAATGTACATTAAATTCTCTGGCAACAGCTTTTGTGAACATTCCTGCAGTCAGCATGCCAATTGCGCACTCCCTCAAAATGTAGACATCCGTGGCATTATGTTGTTGTGTGACAAAACTGCACATTTCAGAGTGGCCTTTTATTGTACCCAGCACAAGGTGCACCTGTGTAATTATCATGCTGTTTAATCAGCTTCTTGATATGCCACAACTGTCAGGTGGATTGATTATCTTGGCAAAGGAGAAATGCTCATTAACAGAAATGGAAACAAATTTGTTTACCAAATTTGAGAGAAATACGTTTTTGTGCTTCTGGAAAATTTCTGGCATCTTTTATTTTAGCTCATGAAACATGGGACCAACACTTTACATGTCATTTTTTCAGTATAGTTTTAGAAGACAATTAACTAAATACGTAGTCATTTCATTTTAATTGTCACATGCTTGGTAAACAACAGGTGTAGACTAACAGTGAAATGTTGACCAACAATGGAGAACACAATACAACAATTATAATAATAGGAAAAAGATTGTAGCATGAGAAATTAATACACAATGAGCAATGGTAACTTGGCTATATATAGTGGGGAGAACAAGTATTTGATACACTGCCAATTTTGCAGGTTTTCCTACTTACAAAGCATGTAGAGGTCTGTAATTTTTATCATAGGTACACTTCAACTTTGAGAGACGGAATCTAAAACAAAAATCCAGAAAATCACATTGTATGATTTTAAAGTAATTCATTTGCATTTTATTGCATGACATAAGTATTTGATCACCTACCAACCAGTAAAAATTCCGGCTCTCACAGCCCTGTTAGTTTTTCTTTAAAAAGCCCTCCTGTTCTCCACTCATTACCTGTATTAACTGCACCTGTTTGAACTCGGTACCTGTATAAAAGACACCTGTCCACACACTCAATCAAACAGACTCCAACCTCTCCACAATGGCCAAGACCAGAGAGCTGTGTAAGGACATCAGGGATAAAATTGTAGACCTGCACAAGGCTGGGATGGGCTACAGGACAATAGGCAAGCAGCTTGGTGTGAAGGTAACAACTGTTGCCGCAATTATTAGAAAATGGAAGAAGTTCAAGATGACGGTCAATCACCCTCGGTCTGGGGCTCCATGCAAGATCTCACCTTGTGGGGCATCAATGATCATGAGGAAGGTGAGGGATCAGCCCAGAACTACACGGCAGGACCTGGTCAATGACCTGAAGAGAGCTGGGACCACAGTCTCAAAGAAAACCATTAGTAACACACTACGCCGTCATAGATTAAAATCCTGCAGCGCACGCAAGGTCCCCCTGCTCAATCCAGCGCATGTCCAGGCCCGTCTGAAGTTTGCCAATGACCATCTCGATGATCCAGAGGAGGAATGAGAAGGTCATGTGGTCTGATGAGACAAAAATAGAGCTTTTTGGTGTAAACCACTCGCCGTGTTTGGAGGAAGAAGAAGGATGAGTACAACCCCAAGAACACCATCCCAACCGTGAAGCATGGAGGTGGAGAGTGGCGCAGTGGTCTAAGGCACTGCATCGCAGTGCTAACTGTGCCACTAGAGATCCTGGTTCGAATCCAGGCTCTGTCGCAGCCGGCCGTGACCGGGAGACTCATGGGCGGCGCGCAATTGGCCCAGCGTCGTCCAGGGTAGGGGAGGGAATGGCCGGCAGGGATGTAGCTCAGTTGATAGAGCATGGCGTTTGCAACGCTAGGGTTGTGGGTTCAATTCCCACGGGGGGCCAGTATAAAAAAAAAAAAAATGTATTCACTAACTGTAAGTCGCTCTGGATAAGAGCGTCTGCTAAATGACTAAAATGTAAAAATGTAAATGTAAATGTGGAAAATAGAGCTTTTTGGTCTAAACTCCACTCGCCGTGTTTGGAGGAAGAAGAAGGATGAGTACAACCCCAAGAACACCATCCCAACCGTGAAGCATGGAGGTGGAAACATCATTCTTTGGGGATGCTTTTCTGCAAAGGGGACAGGACGACTGCACCGTATTGAGGGGAGGATGGATGGGGCCATGTATCGCGAGATCTTGGATAACAACCTCCTTCCCTCAGTAAGAGCATTGAAGATGGGTCGTGGCTGGGTCTTCCAGCATGACAACGACCCGAAACACACAGCCAGGGCAACTAAGGAGTGGCTCCGTAAGAAGCATCTCAAGGTCCAGGAGTGGCCTAGCCAGTCTCCAGACCTGAACCCAATACAAAATCTTTGGAGGGAGCTGAAAGTCCGTATTGCCCAGCGACAGCCCCGAAACCTGAAGGATCTGGAGAAGGTCTGTATGGAGGAGTGGGCCAAAATCCCTGTTGCAGTGTGTGCAAACCTGGTCAAGACCTACAGGAAACGTATGATCTCTGTAATTGCAAACAAAGGTTTCTGTACCAAATATTAAGTTCTGCTTTTCTGATGTATCAAATACTTATGTCATGCAATAAAATGCAAATTCATTACTTAGAAATCATACAATGTGATTTTCTGGATTTTTGTTTTAGATTCCGTCTCTCACAGTTGAAGTGTACCTATAATAAAAATTGTAGACCTCTACATGTTTTGTAAGTAGGAAAACCTGCAAGATCGGCAGTGTATCAAATACTTGTTTTCCCCACTGTACATGGTGTGCCAATACCTAGTCAATGATAGCTTGGCTATATACATGGGGTGCCAATACCTAGTCAATGATAGCTCGGCTATATACAGTGCAATCTGAAAGTATTCAGACCCCTTGACTTTTTCCACATTTAATTACGTTACAGCCATATTATAAAATTGATTAAATAGTTTTTTCCCCTCAATCTACACACAATACCCCATAATGTCTAAGCAAAATACAGGTTTTTAGACGTTTTTCCTAATTTATTAATTAAAAAACAGAAATATCAAATTTACATACGTTTTCAGACCCTTTACTCAGTACTTTCTTGAAGCACCTTTGGCAGCAATTACAACATTGAGTCTTCTTGGGTATGACGCTAAAAGCTTGGCACACCTGTATTTGGGGAGTTTCATCCATTCAAGCTCTATCAGGTTGGATGGGGAGCATTGCTGCACAGCTATTTTCTGGTCTCTCCAGAGATGTTAAATTGGGTTCAAGTCTGAGCTCTGGCTGGGCCAGGTGAACCTTCGCCCCAGTCTGAAGTCCTGAGTGCTCTGGAGCAGGTTTTCATCAAGGATCTCTCTGTACTTTGCTCTGTTCATTATTCCCTCAATCCTGACTAGTCTCCTAGTCCCTGCCTCTGAAAAACATCCGCACAGCATGATACTGCCACGACCATGCTTCACCGTAGGCATGGTGCCAGGTTTCCTCCAGACGTGACGCTTGGCATAAAGGCCAAAGAGTTCATTAGACCAGATAATCTTGTTTCTCATGGTCAGAGTCCTTTAGGTGCCTCTTGACAAACTCCAAGCGGGCTGAACTCTGGAGCTCTGTCAAAGTGATCATTGGGTTCTTGGTCACCTCCCTGACCAAGGCCCTTCTCCCCTGATTGCTCAGTTTGGCCGGGCGGACAGATCTAGGAAGAGTCTTGGTGGTTTCAAACTTTTTCCATTTAAGAATAGAGGAGGTGAATATGTTCTTGGGGACCTTCAATGCTGTAGAAATTTTTTGGTACCCTTCCCAGATCTGTGCCTCAACACAATCCTGTCTCGGAGCTCTACGGACAATTCCTTCGACCTCATGGCTTGGTTTTTGCTCTGACATGCAATGTCAACTGTAGGATGTTATATAGACAGGTGTGTGCCTTTTCAAACCATGTCCAATCATTTGAATTTATCTCAGGTGGACTCCAATCAAGTTGTAGAAACATCTCAAGGAAGATCAATGGAAACAGGATGCACCTGAGCAAAATTTCGAGATTCATAGCAAAGGGTCTGGAATACTTATGTAAATAAGGTATCTGTTTTTTATTTCTAATAAATTAGCAAAAATGTCTAAACCTGTTTTTACTTTGTAATTATGGGGTATTGTGTGTAGATTGATGAGGGATTACATGTTTTATTTTTTTAAAATCCATTTTACAGTAAGGCAGTAACGTATTTTTTTGTTGAAAAAGTCAAGGGGTCTGAATACTTTCAGAATGCACTGTATAGACACTAACTATTTCACTTTAAACACTTTGTTATATTTATGCACAAGAGAAGAAGAGGTTGCCCAGCACAAATTCATGTACAAACATGATTTTTCATTACATATTTGTAATTTAGCAGATGCTCTTATCCAGAGCGACTTTTAGGACCAATTGGGGTTAATTGCCTTGCTCAAGGCCACAATGACAGATTTTTGACCTAGTTGGCTCGGGATTCAAACCAGCGACCTTTCAGTTACTGGCCCAACACTCTTAACCGCTAGGCTACCTGTTAAATACATAACACAATACGTGACATAAGTAGAATACAGAACACTTGAAACATTACAGGACATTTTTCATGATGGAAATTTAAAATTTAAAATGTTACATTTTTTGGGGGGGAAACCATTTAAGAGCTGGAGTTATTATGCAGTCTGATAGCAGTGGGTAGAGTGGCGTTTCGCAAGCGGTTTGTACGGGCAAGTTATACAGGACAGCTTGTGGCTGTTTCTCAGGAGCCTGGTGGTGCAGTTACCTCTTCTTGGAGGGAGCAGGTCATTCAGTGGATGGTCAAGAGTGTGCATGTCCTTCACCAGGTGCACTGCAGCCTGTTCTCGCCTGTTCTGCAGTGACGGGAGCTGTGGTTGGACTGCTCCACCTCTGGAGATGATCCTCAAGGCCCTCCTCTGCACCCTGTCTAGTTGGGCCTGCTGCTTTTTACTGCATCCAACTAACAGCACTCCACCGTATTCCAGACAAGGCCTGGCCAGTGTAGTATAGACTGTGACCAGATCTTCAGTAGGACATTTCTGGCAAGATATGTCAAAAAGGCATTTTGAGGCCTTTCTCACTGACTGCTCCAGGTGTCACCACTGAGGTTAGGGTCTAGATGAAAACCAAGATACTTGGTTGTTGTTACCACTGGTACTTCCTGTCCTCCTAGGATTAGTGGTGCAGGTTGTGGATGGTCTTTATAAAAACATTTCTGAATTTCCACAGACTTTTTCCCATTCAGGACCATGTTGTTGGATGTGGCCCACTCTTCCAGCTGCTGTATCTCCAAGCCCATGGAAGTGTCCTCTTGGATGCTGGTTAATGGTATGGCTCGGGACAGCCCTACATCGTCTGCATACCCAGTGTCCAGAGTGTCACTGAAGACAACTTTTCGGGTGGACATGTGAAGGAGAAACAGATATGGTGAAACCACGCCACCTTGCTTTGGGAGGTAGTCATACTGATTCGTGTACTTAGATAAAACTGTCCCCTGCCAGTAGGAGGTGTTAACAATGTGTTTGATGACAGGGGCTAGATCTTCTGCATGCTTTACGTGGGCTGAGTCTAGTCAGAGCTTGCTTTAACTGGCCAATGCTGCACAGCTCAACCTGCCTTGTAGACATGGGCAGGGGGAAGATGGCAAGATGTGTGGTGCTTGTCCATGCCTCAGCAAAGAAGCCATTCAAAACATCAGCCACGTTGTCGTCTTCAATTCCTTTGACCTGTATTCTCCCTCCTGATGTTTTCTTTGGTCCCAGTCCTTTGTTAATGAAGTCCCACCATTCCTTAGGGTTTTTCTTCTTTAGGTCCTGGATTTCAGTTTTGTAGTAGCTTGTCTATGCTTCCTTGATAATCATTTGCACTGTGTTTCTGTATTTTCTCCATGTCATTGTTTCTCCCCATCTGTTGAAAATATTCTGTATTTTCCTGATGGCAGCCTTTATTCTTTCAGTCATCCAGGGCTGGTCCAGTGTTGTTGTTTTCTTATTTCTTATTGGCATGCATACATCAAGTGCAGTTTGAATGCAGGAGTTGAACGTCTCCACCTTTGCATTGATGCTCTCCACCTCATATATGGCAGAACAGTCAGTACTGGCCATACATCGTGCAAAGGTCTCCTTTCTGTTCTGGGTTACCAGATGTCATTTTTTCCGCTGCACCTCTCTTCTCCCTCCTGATGTTGTGTTTGGAGAGAACAGCAGACATTTGTGATCACTGGATCCGAGAGGGGCAAGGACAGTGGTTTGTGTTGATCAGATCTAGGATGGAGTCCCCTCTGTGGTCTTGTCTTTGGCCACTTGTTTCATGTCTGGATGGGAGTTTGTCAGCATCTTGATGGGCATGTGATTAAAGTCTCCACACAGGATGAGACCCATTTGGGGAGAGGACATCCTGATCACATGGACAGTGATTATGAGATAATCCACAGTGTTCTGCTGCAGTGTTTTGTCATGTGCCCATGGTGGATGTTAGAGCACTCCACTACCACAGATGAAACTGAGCTGGGGTGTTGTTTAGGATGGAGCTGAAGACACTCAAACTCTTCTTTCTCTAGGTCAGTTATTCTTCTCTTTGCCTGCATACTGTGATTCACATACATAGCCACACCCCCTCCTCGCATCCCCTCTCTGGACCTGTCATTTCTAAACAGCTGATAGTCTTTGTCATCAGAACAGCCTCAATTTGTCAGGGCATGGACTCTACAAGGTGTCGAAAGCGTTCCACTGGGATGCTGGCCCATGTTGACTGCAATTCTTCCCACTGTTGTGTCAAGTTGTCTGGCAGTGGATTTCTACTCAGAATAGCTCGTTCCATCTCCTACAACAGATGCACAATTGGATTGAGATCTGGTGCCTCGGCAGGCCACTGCAGTAACCCGAATTCACATTCATGTTCGTGGAACCATTCCTGGACAAGCCTTGTGGCATGGGGCATAATCCTGCTGAAAAAATATATTTGCAGATGGATAACTTCTGCCATGAAGGGATGCACCTGATTGACAATGACTTTTAGATATCCTGTGGCATTCAAACGTTTCTCCACTTTTATTCAGGGGCCCAATGTCTGCCATGAAATCCCACCCCACACCACCACCATCCTGCAATGCTGACACACGGCATGGATGCATGTACTCGTGGTTCCTCAATATCCTAGACCTCTCATTATCTTTACAGTAGGAGCTATCTAAGCACTGCAAAACTGACAAGGTGCACACTGATCAGTAAAGAGATGCTAAAATTCTACAACTTTCCCGTTCCTCTGCACAGTTCTCTCACAGTGAGAAACAATAGTGTATCCAATCCACTACCACTTCTTATGTATACGTTGGTGTCTTTTTAAATTGCCAGACATGTAGAATCTCATCTTACAGTCAGAGCAGGAGTATGGCTTCTCTCCTGTGTATATGTTCATGTGATTTTAAGGTGCCCAGTTGAGAGAAATTCTTCCCACAGTCAGAGCAGGAGTAAGGCTTCTCTCCTGTGTGTATACGTTCATGTAATTTTAAGCCGTCCTGTCGAGAGAAATTCTTCCCACAGTCAGAGCAGGAGTAAGGCTTCTCTCCTGTGTGTATACGTTCATGTTTTTTTAAGGTGCCAAGAATAGAGAAACTTGCCCCACAGTCAGAGCAGGAGTAAGGCTTCTCTCCTGTGTGTATACGTTCATGTCTTTTTAAGTTGCCAAGAATAGAGAAACTTGCCCCACAGTCAGAGCAGGAGTAAGGCTTCTCTCCTGTGTGTATAAGTTCATGTTGTTTTAAGTTGCCAAGAATAGAGAAATTCTTCCCACAGTCAGAGCAGGAGTAAGGCTTCTCTCCTGTGTGTATACGTTCATGTAATTTTAAGGGGCCCAGTTGAGAGAAACTCTTCCCACAGTCAGAGCAGGAGTAAGGCTTCTCTCCTGTGTGTATACGTTCATGTAATTTTAAGCCGTCCTGTCGAGAGAAATTCTTCCCACAGTCAGAGCAGGAGTAAGGCTTCTCTCCTGTGTGTATACGTTCATGTTGTTTTAAGCTGCCCAGTTGAGAGAAACTTGCCCCACATTCAGAACAGGAGTAAGGCTTCTCTCCTGTGTGTATACGTTCATGTTTTTTTAAGTGGCCCAGTTGAGAGAAACTCTTTCCACAGTCAGTACAGGAATACAGATTCTCTCCTGTGTGTATTTTTAGGTGTATTTTTAACTTTGATAGAATTGAGAAACTCTCCTCACAATGTGGGCAGTGGTGAGACCTCTTAGCTCTGTGATCTTCCTGCTGTTGCTCGCTGGATGTAGAGAACGTCTCAACATGGTCTCCTGTGTGAACAACATCAGAAGAACCAGTCAGTTGGTGTGGTATACATGTCAATCAAATGTATTTTATGAAGCCCTTCTTACATCAGAAGTTGTCACAAAGTGCTTTATAGAAACCCATCCAAAAACCCCAAAGAGCAAGCCTTGCAGATGTAGAAGCCATATCACCCTCCACTCACTATCACAAGGGTTCGTAACTACACAGACTCATTTAATAGAACTTTAAAACATTGGCAGTTTGTCTACTTCACTTCTTTAGTCTACTATCTGATCACTCTAGATAGCCCAGTGAATAAAACAAATGCTGGCAATACTGGTGTCAAACCATGTACAATGAGGGAAAAAAGTATTTGATCCCCTGCTGATTTTGTACGTTTGTCCACTGACAAAGACATGATCAGTCTATAATTTTAATGGTAGGTTTATTTGAACAATGAGACACAGAATAACAACAAAGAAATCCAGAAAAACGCAAGTCAAGAATGTTATAAATGTATTTGCATTTTAATGAGGGAAATAAGTATTTAATGGGCCTCAGGATCTTGTCATGGCATCTCTGTGCATTCAAACTGCCATCGATAAAATGCAATTGTATTAGTTGTCTGTAGCTTACGCCATGCCATACAGTGGGGGAAAAAAGTATTTAGTCAGCCACCAATTGTGCAAGTTCTCCCACTTAAAAAGATGAGAGGCCTGTAATTTTCATCATAGGTACACGTCAACTATGACAGACAAATTGAGAAAAAAAATCCAGAAAATCACATTGTAGGATTTTTAATGAATTTATTTGCAAATTATGGTGGAAAATAAGTATTTGGTCACCTACAAACAAGCAAGATTTCTGGCTCTCACAGACCTGTAACTTCTTCTTTGCGGCTCCTCTGTCCTCCACTCGTTACCTATATTAATGGCACCTGTTTGAACTTGTTATCAGTATAAAAGACACCTGTCCACAACCTCAAACAGTCACACTCCAAACTCCACTATGGCCAAGACCAAAGAGCTGTCAAAGGACGCTAGAAACAAAATTGTAGACCTGCACCAGGCTGGGAAGACTGAATCTGCAATAGGTAAGCAGCTTGGTTTGAAGAAGTCAACTGTGGGAGCAATTATTAGGAAATGGAAGACATACAAGACCACTGATAATCTCCCTCGATCTGGGGCTCCACGCAAGATCTCACCCCGTGGGGTCAAAATGATCACAAGAACGGTGAGCAAAAATCCCAGAACCACACGGGGGGACCTAGTGAATGACCTGCAGAGAGCTGGGACCAAAGTAACAAAGCCTACCATCAGTAACAGACTACGCCACCAGGGACTCAAATCCTGCAGTGCCAGACGTGTCCCCCTGCTTAAGCCAGTACATGTTCAGGCCCGTCTGAAGTTTGCTAGAGTGCATTTGGATGATCCAGAAGAGGATTGGGAGAATGTCATATGGTCAGATGAAACCAAAATAGAACTTTTTGGTAAAAACTCAACTCGTCGTGTTTGGAGGACAAAGAATGCTGAGTTGCTTCCAAAGAACACCATACCTACTGTGAAGCATGGGGGTGGAAACATCATGCTTTCGGGCAGTTTTTCTGCAAAGGGACCAGGACGACTTATCCGTGTAAAGGAAAGAATGAATGGGGCCATGTATCGTGAGATTTTGAGTTAAAACCTCCTTCCATCAGCAAGGGCATTGAAGATGAAACGTGGCTGGGTCTTTCAGCATGACAATGATCCCAAACACACTGCCCGGGCAACGAAGGAGTGGCTTCGTAAGAAGCATATCAAGGTCCTGGAGTAGCCTAGCCAGTCTCCATATCTCAACCCCATAGAAAATATTTGGAGGGAGTTGAAAGTCTGTGTTGCCCAGCGACAGCCCCAAAACATCACTGCTCTAGAGGAGATCTGCATGGAGGAATGGGCCAAAATACCAGCAACAGTGTGTGAAAACCTTGTGAAGAATTACAGAAAATGTTTGACCTGTGTCATTGCCAACAAAGGGTATATAACAAAGTATTGAGAAACATTTGTTATTGACCAAATACTTTTTTCCCCCACTGTACCATAACCCCGATACCACCATGGGGTACTCTGTTCACAACACTGACATCAGCAAACCGCACGCCCACACAACGCCATTACACGGTGGTCAGCAGTTGTGAGGCTGGTTGGGCAAAATTCTCTAAAACAACATTGGAGGCAGCTAATGGTAGAGAAATTAACCTAACGTTCTCTGGCAACAGCTCTGGTGGACATTCCTGCAATCAGCATGCCAATTGCATGCTCCTCAAAACTTGAGACATCTGTGGCATTGTGTTGTGTGAAAAAACTGCACATTTTAGAGTGGCATTTTTGTATTTGTTAGGGATCCCCATTAGATGCTGCCAAGAACCTATTCAGCTACTCTTGTCCCCAGCACAAGGTGCACCTGTGTAATGATGATCATGCTATTTAATCAGCTTCTTGATATACCACACCTGTCAGGTGGATGGATTATCTTGGCAAAGGAGAAATGCTCACTAACAGTGATGTAAACAAATGTGTGCACAACATTTTAGAAATAAGTTTGTGTCTGGAACATTTCTGGGATCTTTTATTTCACCTCATGAAACATGGGACCAACACTTTACATGTTGCGTTTATATGTTTGTTCAGTGTATACAGTATTTCTAAAAAATCATACAAACTATCAATAACTATATTAAAATTGAACTAAATCAGCCTGCTTTTCTGTTCTAATCAGGTCCCTACACAGGCTCAGAAGGATCCTGTGAGGGCGGAACATTTTCTGGCTACAGTAGACCTTGCAGGGCTTCTGCCGTGAAGTCTTGGAGGCCCAAAAACTTCTCAGCTACAGATATAATGATGTCCAGCTTCTTGGACTTATTGTGCAGTAAAATTAATAACTGTGGCTATAAACACTAAAAAATCCACCTTCAAAATAAGTGTATCCAGATCACTTGATTGACGTACAACCTTTGCAACTGGTTGCAGTGCATCCACCGCCATATCTTCTTCAGAACTGTGGCCTCTTGCTACTATAACTCTTCACCGCCTCCACATAGGAGATTTGCTGTACAGCCCTGATCCTTGACACCTCAACCTCTTTCACCCTAACAGGGCACTCTGGGAATTCAGGAATATGACCCCCACCACAGTTACAATATTTTACATTCACATGCTCTTCAATAACATATTCCTTTTGTCTGCAAACACTTGACATGTGGCCAAACTTTTTACATTTCTTGCATTGCATCAGGTTTTACACAAACTCTCTTATGGGGTATATTATATATCCCAGCTTTACATAGGGTGGTAGATACTCTTCATCAAACATCAATAATAAAGATGAACGCTGCTCCTTTTTCACATTCTCCATCCTTCTTCTTCGGAATTTGGTTGGCGGAGCGCATTCAACTTTTAGGTGCATACACCGCCACCTACTGTACTGGTGTGTGAGGCCATTCAGAGCCTATATACATTAAATTCATTGATACGGTGATTAATACAAAATTGCAGTATTAGCCTGCTCTAAAAAATTTGAGGGTAAATGTTCTTGGTTCGTGCAGATGACTGACCTCCTCAGACCAATTGGCAGTACGCCCAGAACATTGTTCTGGGATCCAAAAGGGATATCTCAGTTTCAAGGTCTCAGCTTGGAGAGAAGAAGCCTTGTGAGGTATTGGTCGGTCACATGCAGGAACCAAATGTTAACGATTAATTAATTATTAATAAAGCTAAAATCATGCAAATATAACTTGTCTGTGTAAGCAGTATATAGGACAACTAACGGGACTGCCCCGGCAGAGCTCCCGACCGACGTGTACTATGGTGCTTTTACGTTTGTTGGAACCTCTCCAACAAGGGACTCATTTGACTTTGAGTCCCTTAGTGTCGATTTTCCACGACAAAAACCCACCACCCCATTCCACTATTTAACACCATCTAGTCCTACGCCAGACCACTACCACTCAACACCCCCTGCAGCTGTTCTGCAGTAAATCCTCGCAATCCCAAGTACTTCTCTGCCGCTGCCACCACAGCCTCTATTTTCTGGGACTTTTTGATCCATTTCTGCAGTACAATTGAAAACCATTGCTATAAATGCTAAAAAGCCCACCTTACTGAAGCACATATTTTTCCCATCACTCTCTCTTGGTCTCTGCCTACTCACAGGAATCCTCACCATGTACCCATCTTCCTCTACCACTCCCTTCACTGCTTCTGCTACAACACTTTCTGTACTACTGTAACCCTGGCAACCTCAATCTAATAATAATAATATGCCATTTAGCAGACGCTTTTATCCAAAGCGACTTACAGTCATGTGCGCATACATTTTTACGTATGGGTGGTCCCGGGGATCGAACCCACTACCCGTTACAAGTGCCATGCTCTACCAATTGAGCTACAGTTGAGCTATAGAGGACCACAATCTGCCTTTCTCTCACCTGACACCTCAGATCTCCAGCCCGTTAGCACCCCCACAACTAACACACAGAACTTTCTCCACCGATACCACACATTTCTCATCTCATGCCCTCCTGCACACTTGTCACATCTAGGCATCTCACGCCTACACACTGCTGCAACAGGCCCATAAACTTCACCCCTAAAACACTGTAGTATTTACGGAACAAAATCGCTCACGGGATAACTGACACTTCCTACCTTGATCTTATCTGGCAGAGACTATGCATCAAAATCCAGCATGACAGATAATGTATTCTCTGTTTCCCCACGCTCTACACCGGATCTACGTCTCACCAAACGGAGGGTGTCACAGACACCTGGAATCTTCCATTTCAACTGCTCATCCTCAACACTTAAACCTAACCCCGTTATCACTCCTTTCTAGGGGTGTAACGATCCATCTACTACATCGATGTATCGATTTATATTCCTATGATCCAACTACATCGATCTGTGCTCGGCGAGTTGGCCTTTTGGACAACATATATCGATCTAACATCGTTTTAAAATGTAATAAATTGATTGTATCGATACTAGGAAATAGCCCATTGTATTTAAGCATGTCAGACTTTTTATGCAGGGGTGCACATAACTGGTACGCAGGTACGCAAGCGCGACAAAAATCAGGAATGCGTAATGCCACTTGTGTTACTATGCGCCTTTGCGTACTTGACCGATCTTCTCATCTAACCTTACACATGACATGTTGCTTGTCAACTACTGTCAGGGATGTCCAAAAAGCAACAGACATTAAGCAGCTTCTTTGGAGTTTCGCCACCTACAAAGAAACGCCAACTGGAGCCAGAGCCGAAGAAAATACTTTTTTTGGAAAAGTGGCTCCAAGATGTGCAGTGGCTTGAAGCTAACGATGAGCGCACTGAAATGTGGTGCAAGATTTGCCACTCAAATCCACATCTAGCAGACAAAACAGGTGCATTTTATAAAGGCTCAAAGAATTTCAACCATCCTTTATTTGACAAACATGAAAAGAGCAAGGAGCACACGAATGTAGCGCAAGCCATTGCTAAACAAGCTAGCCGAGAATAAATGTCCAGTCGCCCACTTGCCAGATGGCGAGACAAGCTGAATGAAGAACAGCGGCAAGCTCTGTTTAATATTTTTCTCCTCGCCTTCCATAAAGCTAAACACGCACGTCCCATGTCTTCCTATTCTGAGGATGTTCCTTTACTGAAGCGGCTAGGAGTAAATGTCGGAGGTGCATATCATTCACGTGAAGAGGGCACACGGATCATGCAGAGCATCGCTCACACCATCAGCGGGGAGTTACGAGCCAAGTTGCAGTCTGCTGAATTTTGGGGGCTGCTTTTTGATGGATCTGAGGACATCACAAAAACTGAGCAGGAAATCGTTTACAGTGTGTCTGTGTCCAGCAACGGAGAGTTTACTTCGGACTTTATTGGACTGATTGAATTGGTTGCTGACCGAACCGCACAGGCCATAACAGACGGACTTGTGAGACTTTTCCAGGACACAGGCTTGGATGACTGGACAACAAAGTTGGTCGCTGTGTGCACAGACGGGGCTGCTGTCAACGTAGGTATCTACAACGGCGTTGTGCCAAAACTCCGGCAACTTGCTGCGGTTGGAGACTCCCTTGTGCACATTCTGTGCACCGCACACACACTGGAGAATTGCGCTAAATCAGCTGATCGCAAAGTTCCTTACTGTGAGACATTTCATCGCTCTGTGGTCAAGCTGCTGCAGTTTTATTTACAAAAAGGTGGAGCAAAAAAAACTGCTGCACTGAATAAGCTATGTGAAGAAAATGGGATCTCTTTTGTGAAACTGGGTAAGTTTAATAATATCAGATGGTCTGCATGGAGGCATGAAACACTGTTAAAAATATCAAGACTATTGCCAGCCATTAAAATGCAACTGGTTACGAGTGATAACAGTGACTTGCAGCATATCTGCACAGAGCGTTTTCAGTGCTTTCTGTCAAACATGCTTGACATTTGCAACATTTTGAACACCACATCCATTAGGTTTCAGAAGGAAAAGCTGACCATTGGAGAATGTAAGGATGAACTCATGGTGGCCATTGGACAGTTCACACTTCTGCTTGATGGTGAAAGCCATAGGGCACACACTGTTTCCAATGCTGATGCTGACAGAGACAATACTCAGGGGGTTAATTGAAGAGTTTGAAATCAGATATGACTCCCTCAAGTCATGTGATCATTTCTTAGTATTTGATCCTTCAACATGGCCTCAGGAAATGCAAGACCTGGAAACACAACAGTTTGCAGCATTCTCAAGAAATATGAGGCCACCTTGCAACTTGACAAAGATACCACTGTGACAGAATGGATGCGCTTAAAGCAGGCAGGAAAACGCCTGGGAGCCTCTTCTGTGTATGACTTGGTCCAAATAGTAAATACAAGTAACCCAGATGCTTACTCCAACATCAACAAGGTGGTTAAGCTGTCTCTTACACTGCCTTTAAGCAGTGCAGCTTGTGAGAGGGGATTCTCACATCTCAACATAATAAAAACCAAGTACAGATCTCGTCTGTCACATGCTCGTCTCTCAGCACTGATGCACATTCACCTGTCAAAGCAGACCACAGAGACATTTGACCCAAAGCCTGCTGTTGACCTGTGGATGGAGACAGCTAATCGGAGGCTCAACCAAGGACAGAGAGGTGCATCTGCAGCATCTTCATCATCTACCATGCAGGAAGCTGAAGCAGAGGACAGTGGTGGTGGCACTGAGGAGGACAGTGGTGGCGGCACTGAGGAGGACAGTGGTGGCGGCACTGAGGAGGACAGTGAGGAAGACTGCACTTATTAAGACCACGCTACATATGTGGTGAGTACCAAACACCATCTGCTGGTACTCACCTGAGTAACTCACTGAAAAAGTTATGTGCACCCCTGTTTATATGGATGTTTTTTCTTAGCACTTTTAATGATAAAGGCTTTAAACATTACTCGATTCAGTCTGCCTATCCGTGACGTCATCGGGCCAGCAGCAGCGCAAAGGCGCCAAGACAACAAAACATAGCATGGCGGACGACAGAGGAGAAGCCGACGAGCGAGAAATTATCAAGCCACCATTGCGGTCCTTACAAGTATCCAGGTATTTATTTCAGTCACACTGGTTGAATTTTTGGCTAAAAGGTTACTGAATCGATTTCAAGTCACTGAATCGTTTCGGAGCGTATCGTTCTAAATGAACCAATATCGCCTTGAATCGTATCGACAACCACGAATCGTGATACAAATCGAATCGTTAAAACGAATCGTTACACCCCTACTCCTTTCAATGCCACCCTGTTCCGGAGAGCAATTCAAGTCACAATTCCTGTCTCTAATCACGTAATCCGCAGCGCCCGCTCCCTCTGAGCAGAGGAGAAACAATAAATCATCACGAGTCCACTCAGTTACCTTCACCAACTCAACAGTCCCCAACCTCTTCTCCACCTAACCTGACACCACATATGTATCGATTCTCTCTACAAATCTCACTCCCACTGGGCCAGAATCATCCTTATCATCCTTGGAATGAGGCCCGAACTCGGAGTTCCTCACCGCAGGTAATTCATCCTCACTCTCGCCAGGTTCCATCTCTGAGCTACTGGAGGACGTATCCCTCTTTATACACTAGACGATAACCTCCCTCACCACACTGCTTCCCTCTACACTCAGCTCCTTCTCAGCGGTCATCACTGCACCTGCCACCACAGTTAAGTAGTTTTAAATTGACACAATACCTGTTATCAAAGGTTACAGCTAGAGATGACGTGCAGGAGCTTGCAGTGTTGTTGTTTTGCATGATGTCTACTTTGATGATAATTAGAGTTTTATAATCTGAGAGGAAATAGAGCCGAATATTGCTAAAAGTCACGCCAGGGTAAGCCTACACGAAACACAGCCATTATTCTAAGTGTTTCTAAAATGAATAAAAAGGAAAAATGATTGGAACCATTTCCCTGATTGACCGCTGCGTTTTATGACACCATTTTTGCAAAAATAATAATAATAAAAATAAAAAAAATTATTCAGACTTTACTCAGTACTTTGTTGAAGCTCCTTTGGCAGTGATTACAGCCTCAAGTCTTCTTGGGTATAACGCTACAAGCTTGGCATACCTGTATTTGGGGAGTTTCTCTGCAGATCCTCTCAAGCTTGTCAGGTAAAATGGGTAGTGTCGCCGCACAGCTATTTTCAGTTCTCTCTGTACTTTGCTCCGTTCATCTTTCCCTCGATCCTGACTAGTCTCCCAGTCCCTGCCACTGAAAAACATCCCCACAGCATGATGCTGCCACCACCATGCTTCACCGTTGGGATGGTGCCTGGATTCCTCCAGACGTGACGCTTGGCATTCAGGCCAAAGAGTTCAATTTTGGTTTCATCAGACCAGAGAATCTTGTTTCTCATGGTCTGAGAGTCCTTTAGGTGTCTTTTGGCAAACTCCCAGGGGGCCTTTTCATGAGGAGTGGCTTCCGTCTAGCCACTCTACCATAAAGGCCTGATTGGTGGAGTTCTGCAGAGATGGTTGTCCTTCTGGAAGGTTCTCCTATCGCCACAGAACTCTGGAGCTCTGTCAGAGTGACCACCGGCTTCTCCATTTAAGAATGATGGAGGCCTTTCGATCATGTCCTTGGACTAAAATGATTGACACTCAGGTGAAAGCCTAACATCATATGCAAAGGGCCTTTGGGTAACGTAGCTCATATTCAATTATATCTATTTCTCACACGTAGGCTGTTCATTTCTGATCTTTGATACTTTTTCTGGTTTATAAACGTATCATGGTATACTACATTAACGCTATACGTATGGGCCATATTGTTACTTGGTAGCTACTAGCAGCAGACCCTGTGTTGTGGATCATCTACCACTATTTTGGACGGTCCATACTGTAACGTTAACGTTAGTCTCAGGCTTCACTAACTAGCGTTACTGTTTTAGGTGGAGCTATTCTTTGCTACTTTTCAAACAAATAATACGTAATATTTCACATATCATCTTGCTAGAGAGGCCATTTGTTGTGATATTTAGGCTACTAGCAAAATACCCTGTGTTGTTAGGATAGATTTATGTTTGTTTCTTCCAACAGATCTTTACACATTTTCCTCACTACAAAATATTCCTGTGGTCCTTGTGGTTACTAAACAGATTTTAGATATGCCTTTATGCTATAGCTTATTCCATGTTTACATCTTTGGTTAAATGACTTTGTAACTGCCTCTGTCGCCAGTTTATTTCATGTATTAGCACTTTAGTTTATTTCATGTATTTGCACTTTTTATTATTTAATTTCTTCTGAATTGTACGTTTACAGCAAGACGGAACTAATTATTGGTTCCGCCCGAGTGTTGTCACCCGAGCGCCTTTTAGCAACGCACCGAGGAAACTTTACCACAAAAAGCGAATTATTTTTCCACTGTTATCGTGTTTAAGTGCATACTTACAAAGAAAGTATACAGAAGAAGATAAAGGACATTTAAAAGGATGTTTAGCACCTCTGTGTGATAAGCAGCAATGAGGTTTGTTGACTATTTATTTTGCTATGAGGGTGTTTGTGTTTACGTGCGTCATTTTTTGGTGTAAAATATACATAAAGTGTCTAGCTGTATGAGCTTGATTATAACGCCAGATGTGTGAGACATGCATATGGCATTATTTTGTTAATGTATTTTTTCTTTCTTTAAACCAGTTCTCACGGGTTGACCAGCATTAAAGCCCTGTATTCAAATCAAGACCTCTTGCCTCATGCCTGTCACTGGAGGAGCTACAGTGAGAACTCATCTGCTCTGCATGAGTAGACGAGGAAGACAGTACCAAAGAGCCGTGATCCATGGACAAGAAGGGACATCTCTACATCCAAGAGTGTGCATCTGCCCCTGACATTTACACAGCTGCAGCATCCACAGAAGAATCCAGGCGCCTTACCATGAATCCAGCTGATGCAAAGAAGCTTAAACAATTTCCCACAAGAGACTGACACATTTTTGCCTTCATATTCATACGGTATAGTTGTGTGTATGTTTAAGTGTTAACTAAGCTACAACCAAGAGACTGAATTTTGCATTTCATAGAACAACGTGATATTGATTTGTGTGAAGTAGAAGTGAATATGTTCTAAAAAATAATATTAGTGGTAAAAATAGTATAAATGTGAATAGCTAATGGGAGCTGAATCACTTAGCTACAGGCCAAATTAGATTTAACCCAAATTTAAGTACACCAAGTAACAATGTCAGAGCCTAGTCTTACCTCTGGGAGAAAGCAGGTTAATGTAGGTGAAAGTATAGAGCAGCAGTGCATAGACATGCAACCACAGGCTACTAAAGGCACAAGAGCTAATGACCACACTTCCTCACAAGAACCACGAAGAAGCCAAAGAGACCGAAAGTTAACAGAAAAGGGCCAAGAACTGTACAATGAGCAAATAAGAAGATTTTCTCACCGTTTCACTGTGAGCTATGAGGAGTGGAAGGCTATTGCTAAAGACGCCAAGCAAGCTTTGAGTGGACAATGCTCAAACAACCTGCTACATGAACACATAAGCAAAATAAGTGCTGCCTCAGAGAATCTGAACATTGCTTATGATGAGTTAAGGCGCATAGACAACCCTGACCATGACACACGTCGCAGAATTGACACCTGTGATGCAGTAACCAGGAAGATCATCCAAACTGCAAAAGGCTTGAAGCTGAAGCTGCAGAGAGACAAAAGGTGCTAGATGCAAAGCGGAGACAACTGGAGCGACTAGAGACAGTTAAAAGGTTAAAGGCTGCTAAGGCACGTCAGCGAGTGTATGTCAGAGTGAGTGCTCAGATAAAGAAATAAGCAGTCTACTCCATCAAAGTGTCTGTATGAAGGAAAAGGAAGAAGTTAAACATGAAAATAATCTGTTGCAGCACCATTCTTCACCACAAGACCGGGCACATTCAAAGCAGGATGACAGCACAGCAGCTCTTGTTAGAGCACTTGCAGAGTCCATCAGTGCAGGTCGTCTTCCTATACCTGAACCAACAATATTCAATGGCGACCCACTCAGATTCAATGAATGGAAGGTTTCATTTCAGACACTCATTGATCGGAAAAACATTCCAGCCGAAGAAAATATATATTACTTGCGAAAGTATGTGGGTGGACCTGCTAAAAAGGCTATAGAGAGCTACTTCCTGCTTGGTTCAGAGTCAGCCTATCACGCAGCATGGAGGATTCTCGAGGAAAGATATGGAAATCCATTCCTCATAGCCAAAGCATTCAGAGATAAGCTGGAGGCATGGCCCAAGATAAGCTCCAAAGGCAGTATCGAACTTCAAGAGTTTGCTGATTTTCTTCGGAGCTGTGAGGCTGCTATGACTCAGATCAGAGGCCTCGAAGTACTTAATGACTGCAATGAGAACCAGAAGTTACTTGTAAAGCTTCCAGACTGGCTGACCTCGAGATGGAACAGAAAGGTCATAGAAGTGGAGGAAGAAAGTCACACATTCCCAAGCTTCCAGCAGTTTGTAAAGTTTCTCACACGTGAAGCTAAGATTGCAAATAACCCAATAACATCTCTCCATGCTCTGAAACCTGCTGAAGGTGAGCAGATCAAGGTTTTAAAGAACAGAGCTCTCGGAGCAAAGGTACTAGCAACTAACTCAGATGAAAAAGCTTTCTCCACAAGCTGTGTTTTTTGTGAGAAGTCAGGTCACAGTCTACACAAGTGTTGGAAATTTATGAATAAAACCATCTCTGAGCGAGTCACGTTTGTTCAAGGGATGAAGTGGTGCTTTGGCTGTCTGAAGCCTGGCCATCGCTCAAAGGAGTGTGAAAATAGAAGGATCTGTGATACTTGTGAGAAAGGACATCCAACCTGCCTACACGATAATCGCAGCAAAGAAAGAAGAATGTCAACAAGGACTGATGGAGAAATGGAGAGTGACAAGTCAAGAGAAGGAACGACAGATCGTTCACAAGAGAGGGTGACAAAACCACCACGCGAGGTAACATCTAACAGAGTTATCCAGAATGTTAAAGGCACCCATACATCCTCAGTCATTCCTGTGTGGTTGTCCACTACAAGTAAGCCAAATCATGAAGTCCTTGTGTACGCTCTTCTCGATACACAGAGTGACACGACCTTCATCCTTGAAGAGACAGCAAAGATGCTTCACACTAAAAATGAACCAGTCCAGTTAAAGCTCTCCACAATGGCTTCAAGGGATACAGTGGTGCCTAGCAGAAGGCTGACTGATCTACAAATAAGAGGATTCTACTCCGATAAGATAATCTACCTGCCAGTAACTTACTCAAGAGAATTCATCCCTGCAAACAGAGATCATATTCCCACACCAGAGACTGCCAAGGCATGGTCTCATCTTGAGCACATTGCAGATGAAATTGCTCCTCTGCAGAGCTGTGACATCGGCCTACTAATTGGCTACAACTGTCCTCAAGCTCTTGTACCAAGACAAGTGGTTGCTGGAGAAGAAAATGAGCCCTTTGCTCAGAGAACAGACTTGGGTTGGAGTGTAGTCGGCTATGGCAACCCATGTCTTGACTTTGGAGATGCCTTTGGAATAAGCCATCAAGTCATTGTGAAGCAAGTGACATCAGTTCTTCCAAATCTCCCAAACGAAGTGCACTATGTCTGTAGAACACAGATCAAAGAAGTAGTCCTTCCAACAGACGTCATCAAGGTGTTGGAATCTGATTTTGTAGAAAGGGCTTCAGAAGATGACCCAGCTGACCACGCCTCAAGGGGTGTCATAGCAGAACAACTCACAGCTTCTAACTGGTTCACAGGTCCAGACCTTCTTTGGCAAAAAGAGCTACCAACTGGAGTTGTCATGGTGGGAGAGATCGAGAGCAGTGACCCAGAGGTCAAGAAAGCTCAGGTTCATGACACTCAGGCAGAAGAAGCAAAAACAATTTTAGATAGTCTACACAAGTTCTCAGACTGGGCAAGAATGGTGAAGGCTGTTGCCAGACTCAAGCGCCGTGCTAAGGAAATCAAAGGTCTCAAGCCAAAGTCCTGTGAGGCCTCGAACTTGGAGGAAAGGAAAGAGGCGGAGCTGACCATAATCAAGATGGTCCAGGAAGCAACTCTCTCTCAAGAAATTCAACGCCTTAGACATCATAAGGAGACAAAGGTCAAAGACAAAGCCAACCAGTTGCACAAACTATGTCCGTTCCTGGATGATCAAGGTGTAATCAGAGTAGGAGGCCGCTTAGCTAATGCTGCCCTACATCCACATGTGAGGCATCCAGCAGTACTTCCTAGAGACAGTCATGTTTCTGCATTGCTCGCCAAGCACTATCATGAGAGAGTGTACCATCAAGGTCGAGGAATGACTATAAATGAACTCCGATCCAATGGCATATGGATCCTGGGTTGCAGCAAGCTTGTTTCATCCCATATTCACAAGTGCACAAGTTGCAGAAGGTTCCGAAGATGCACAGAGCAACAAAGGATGGCAGACCTTCCAGAAGAGCGGATGGAAACAACTGCTCCATTCACTTACTGTGGAATGGACTGCTTCGGACCATTTCACATTAAGGAAGGAAGAAAGGAGCTAAAGCGTTATGGGCTGTTGCTCACCTGCATGTGTTCAAGAGGAGTTCACATTGAAGCACTTGATGACTTGACCTCAGATGCCTTTATCAATGCTCTGCGTTCATTCATCGCCATTCGTGGATCAGTAAGGCAGATAAGGTGTGATCAAGGGACAAACTTTGTCGGCGCAAGGCGTGAGTTCATTGAAGCACTGAAAGAGATGGATCAAGAAGAGCTCAAAGATTTGGGCTGCGAGTTCATTATGAACACCCCTGCCTCAAGTCATATGGGTGGAGTCTGGGAAAGACAAATCCGCACTATCAGAAGTGTCCTGGCGTCCATTCTAGAACAGTCGTCCAGACAACTTGACTCCTCTTCCCTACGAACATTTCTATATGAGGTTATGGCGGTTGTGAATAGCAGACCTCTAACCACTGATCATCTGAACGATTCTACCAGTCCAGAGCCCTTGACACCAAACCACATCTTGACCATGAAATCCACAATCATTCTCCCTCCTCCTGGAAAGTTTGTCAAGGAGGATCTCTACCTCCGCAAAAGATGGCGCAGAGTTCAACTCTTAACCAACAACTTTTGGGTACGATGGAAAAAAAGAGTATCTCCTGAATCTCCAACACAGACAGAAGTGGACCAAAGATCGCAGAAATGCAAAGGTCGGTGACATTGTTCTGTTACAAGATGCTGCCACACCACGAAACCAATGGAAGCTAGCAAGAGTCATCGAGGTGTATCCTGGAAGTGATGAAAGAGTGAGGAGACTCAAGTTACTCATCAGTGACTCCTCCCTGGATGGAAGAGGAAAGCGTACAGCCAAACCTGTTTACCTGGAGAGACCCATTCAGAAAACAGTTACATTGCTAGAAGCAGACTGATGGTTCTATCATACACTCACACACAGTTTATTAGTTGTTTATTAGGACAGAGTTTCATTTAATTTATTCATGCAGTAGGTTTGTCTCCAAGTTTTAAGAAATCACTTGTGATTTGGTGGGAGTGTAACTGCCTCTGTCGCCAGTTTATTTCATGTATTAGCACTTTAGTTTATTTCATGTATTTGCACTTTTTATTATTTAATTTCTTCTGAATTGTACGTTTACAGCAAGACGGAACTAATTATTGGTTCCGCCCGAGTGTTGTCACCCGAGCGCCTTTTAGCGACACACCGAGGAAACTTTACCGCAAAAAGCGAATTATTTTTCCACTGTTATCGTGTTTAAGTGCATACTTACAAAGAAAGTATACAGAAGAAGATAAAGGACATTTAAAAGGATGTTTAGCACCTCTGTGTGATAAGCAGCAATGAGGTTTGTTGACTATTTATTTTGCTATGAGGGTGTTTGTGTTTACGTGCGTCATTTTTTGGTGTAAAATATACATTACATTTACATTTTAGTCATTTAGCAGACGCTCTTATCCAGAGCGACTTACATATATACAGGTAAAAGTCAGTAAATTAGAATATTTTGAAAAACTTGATTTATTTCAGTAATTGCATTCAAAAGGTGTAACTTGTACATTATATTTATTCATTGCACACAGACTGATGCATTCAAATGTTTATTTCATTTAATTTTGATGATTTGAAGTGGCAACAAATGAAAATCCAAAATTCTGTGTGTCACAAAATTAGAATATTACTTAAGGCTAATACAAAAAAGGGATTTTTTAGAAATGTTGGCCAACTGAAAAGTATGAAAATGAAAAATATGAGCATGTACAATACTCAATACTTGGTTGGAGCTCCTTTTGCCTCAATTACTGCATTAATGCGGCGTGGCATGGAGTCGATGAGTTTCTGGCACTGCTCAGGTGTTATGAGAGCCCAGGTTGCTCTGATAGTGGCCTTCAACTCTTCTGCGTTGTTGGGTCTGGCATTCTGCATCTTCCTTTTTCACAATACCCCACAGATTTTCTATGGGGCTAAGGTCAGGGAGTTGGCTGGCCAATTTAGAACAGAAATACCATGGTCCGTAAACCAGGCACGGGTAGATTTTGCGCTGTGTGCAGGCGCCAAGTCCTGTTGGAACCTGAAATCTCCATCTCCATAGAGCAGGTCAGCAGCAGGAAGCATGAAGTGCTCTAAAACTTGCTGGTAGACGGCTGCGTTGACCCTGGATCTCAGGAAACAGAGTGGACCGACACCAGCAGATGACATGGCACCCCAAACCATCACTGATGGTGGAAACTTTACACTAGACTTCAGGCAACGTGGATCCTGTGCCTCTCCTGTCTTCCTCCAGACTCTGGGACCTCGATTTCCAAAGGAAATGCAAAATTTGCTTTCGTCAGAAAACATGACTTTAGACCACTCAGCAGCAGTCCAGCTCTTTTTTTTCCTTAGCCCAGGTGAGACGCTTTTGCGCTGTTTCTTGGTCAACAGTGGCTTGACACGAGGTATGCGGCAGTTGAAACCCATGTCTTTCAAGCGTCTCTTGGTGGTGGATCTTGAAGCCCTGACTCCAGCAGCTGTCCACTCCTTGTGAATCTCCCCCACATTTTTGAATGGGTTTTTTTTCACAATCTTGACTAGGCGCGGTGATCCCTATCGCTTGTACACTTTTTTCTGACCACAGTTTTTCCTTCCCTTTGCCTCTCTATTAATGTGTTTGGACACAGAGCTCTGAGAACAGCCAGCCTCTTCTGCAATAACCTTTTGTGTCTTTCCCTCCTTGTGCAATGTGTCGATGGTCGCCTTTTGGACAGCTGTCAAATCTGAAGTCTTCCCCATGTTTGTGTAGGCTTCAGAACTGGACTGAGAGACCATTTAAAGCCCTTTGCAGGTGTTTTGAGTTAATCAGCTGATTAGTTTGTGGCACCAGGTGTCTTCAAAATGTAACCCTTACACAATATTCTAATTTTGTGACACACGGAATTTTGGATTTTCATTTGTTGCCACTTCAAATCATCAAAATTAAATGAAATAAACATTTGAATGCATCAGTCTGTGTGCAATGAATAAATATAATGTACAAGTTACACCTTTTGAATGCAATTACTGAAATAAATCAAGTTTTTCAAAATATTCTAATTTACTGACTTTTACCTGTATATATATATATATTTTTTTATACTGGCCCCCTGTGGGAATCGAACCCACAACCCTGGCGTTGCAAACGCCATGCTCTATCAACTGAGCTACATCCCTGCCGGCCATTCCCTCCCCTACCCTGGACGACGCTGGGCCAATTGTGCGCCGCCCATGAGTCTCCCGGTCGCGGCCGGCTGCGACAGAGCCTGGATTCGAACCAGGATCTCTAGTGACACAGTTAGCACTGCGATGCAGTGCCTTAGACCACTGCGCCACTCAGGAGACACACTCATAAAGTGTCTAGCTGTATGAGCTTGATTATAACGCCAGATGTGTGAGACATGCATATGGCATTATTTTGTTAATGTATTTTTTCTTTCTTTAAACCAGTTCTCACGGGTTGACCAGCATTAAAGCCCTGTATTCAAATCAAGACCTCTTGCCTCATGCCTGTCACTGGAGGAGCTACAGACTTCAAACGCAAAACTTAAATGTACTTTGTGGAATGTCTGTGGAGTTTGTAAACTATCCAAGTTTAAAACAGGTTATTACTAGGCTTAAACAACTTCATTAATCTATTGTGTTCCTACAAGAAACTCACCTGTTGAAGGATGAGCTACTTAAAGTATGCAGGAGATGGCAAGGGCAAGTAGTAGCATCCTGTTTCTCCTCTCATTCTCATGGTATTATGGTTTTAATTCACTAATCTGTTCCGTTTCAAGTGGATACTATTATAACTGATACAGCTGGTAGATACATTTTGATACAGGGAACTCTTTTGAATGAGCATATTAATCTGGTTAATGTTTATGGTCCTAATGATGATAATCCCAAATTCTTTGAGAATGTATTTCTATTGATAGCCTCCATTCCTGTTAAAGTCCTAATGGCAGGGGACTTTAATTGCACTATTGATCTTCATCTAGATCGCTCCTCTGGTTTAGACACTTCCCACTCGCAGAGTAGAAAGAAATTACAGCATTTCATCAAGGACTTAAATCTATGTGAACCTTGGAGGACTCAGAACCCAAGTAAAAGGGAGTATTCATGTTACTCGTCAACATTTAAATAATATTCTCATGTAGACTACTTTTTAGTTTCTTGCTCATTGCTTCCCAATGTAGCAGGAAATGGATATGATACTATTGTTTTGAATGACCATTCCCCTGTGTGATTATTCTATAGGGATACAAAACTAGTAAAAGGATCCTCTAGATGGCGTTTTCATCTCAGATGGTTACAGGACCCAGACTTCTTACATTACGTTGGAGTGCATATAGATGTTTATTTGACATTGAACACTGACCATACGTCAGTGAGAACCAGATGGGAGGCTTTCAAAGCACATATTTGGGGGCAAAGTATTCGTTTTACCAGTTTAAAATCAAATAAATCCGAAAATGAGAGCGATGGACAGCAAAATCAGAGAATTGGAGAAAAGCTTTTTTGGATAACTCAGTCGAAGTAAACAAGGAATGATTTGGTCTTAAAGCTCAGTATGAAGAACTTCCCACCTCAAAGGCTGCAAACAGCTTAACTAGGCTGAAACAGTCCTATGATCAAGGTGAAAAACCTGGTAAATTGCTGGCCTGGCACATTAAGAAGTAAAATTCAGCCTTTAATGCAATTCATAATTTACAAGGACAATTATCAAAGGATCCTGTAGAAATAAACCAAACATTTGCTTCCTACTACAACACACTTTACAACTCTGAATCTCCTGAGAACTGAACTAGTCAGGTCTTGATTTTCCCTCTACTTCAGAAGACACTAAATTGGATCTGGAAAAGGAATTGGATGGTGTTGAAATATCTGATGCTATTTTCGATATGAAGGGAGGTTAAGCGGAAGGTCCAGATGGGCTCCCAATAGATATTTAAGGACAAACTTCTAGGTCCACTTTTGGATATGTACAGTGCATTAGGAAAGTACTCAGACCCCTTGATTTTTCCCCACAATTTGTTACGTTACAGCCTTCTTCTGAAATGAATTAAATAAAATAATTCCTCATCAATCTACACACAATACCCCATAATGAAAAAGTGAAAAGAAGTTCTTAGACATTTTTGCAAATGTATTAAAAACTACAAAAATATATTGTTTACATAAGTATTATAATAAACACCCTTTGCAATGAGACTGAGATGAATGAGATCAAGGTGATCATGGTTTAGACCAGGGTTCTTCAATTCCGGTCCTGGAGGGTCGAAACACTTCTGTTTTTTATTTCTACTTGGTAGTTAATTGGACTCACCTGGTGTCCAGGGTCTGAATTAGCCCCTGACTAGAAGGAGAGAATGAAAAACAGAGGTGTTTCGGCCCTCCAGGACCGGAATTGAAGAGCCCTGGTTTAGACACACGCAGAGTAGAAAGACATTTTGTAAATGTGATCGTTCAGATGTTGTTTTTGCAACAATTGAACAAAAAACAGTTTTGGCTTTATCATTATGGGGAATTGTGAGTAGATTGATGAGGGAAAAAACAATTTAATCTATTTTACAATAAGGCTGTAACGTAACAAAATCTCAAAAAAGCCAAGGGGTCTGAATACTTTCCGAATGCACTGTATATAGACAGGTGTGTGCCTTTCCAAATCATATCCAACAAACTTAATTGGATAGAATCTGCTCTTACCCTGAGAAACAGATTTCCCAATCTTCTCCTCCTCTTCTTCATCTTTAATGTTGACATTAAGCTCCAGTGTTTGACTGCAATCTTCCAGCTTCACTGATGCCATCTCTGGATATTGTGATGCAAACTGGGCTCCACTGTCACAATCAGGACCCAGTGACTGTATGTTTGGACTCAGTGTGGAAGGAGAGAGGCAGGCTAGGTTTGTCCTCACTGTTGATGTTACCGGCCTCAGACTTATGAATCTGCTAGTAGTAATATAGAGAGCACAGACACAAAAGTTAGTGTTGACAGTTCTGGCAATATCTTTATTCTCTAAAAATATTTTTTTTCTTGTTCAATTATCTAATTCAGTGCTGTACTTGGACTGAAATAGGTGCCAATTCTCCTTTTGGGTGTCGGTACCGTTTATATTAAGGAGCAGGAGCTCCACAATACTTTTGAGCTAATACCTAACCTGTAGTAGATAAATGCATACATGACTCAAAATCCATTTAGTACAAGGTTACAGTTTGTTTTAGACAGCACTGTGTGCTAATTTCCTGAATAACCTTGTCTTCACTGTATTACTTCAATCAAAAACCAATTGTATTTCCTGTTCACACCATAGCAACATTTATTGATAAAGACTGAAACTAGTGAATGTGTCTGAATATTAGTACACATGTAGAAACTGATAATCATTACATTCTGCTTCAAAACAGTAGTGCGACCGTGAAATTGTCTCTCTGATGCACCCGCACTGTCCTCACTTAAGTCCGTCGCCGCTGACCGAGAGTAGCCGCCATTTTACCAGCTTGGGAATTTTACACAAAAGTAATAATTTGCTAAACGAACTCAGTAATCTCAAATAAATTGATTATTTATTAAACTAAAATTAGAAAATTATGTACATTCACTCAGACAAACCCAAAATCTCTAGCTATGTGACTTGTAAAATAGTTTTTATCACGTTCTTTCACTTACTCGGTTTGACACAAAAATAACACATCAAACCTTTACCAAACGTGATAATACCTTAACGAATATGTTACCAAACATGGTATGACATGTTCTTTCGACATTAGAAAGTTTAAACGTGCTATTACATACCTGTAGTAATACAATGAAACGGACACAAGGGTTATCTTCTTGACTGCACAGTCCTGGCGCTTTCTTTATTGTGAAGAACGTGGGATGCGCGCGCCTGCCGGAACTTCCTGTTTCCCCACTACAACGGTGCAACGGTCCGTGCATTTCGGGATCCTTGGGACGGCCCTACCCGTGTTGCCAACTCATTTTCAGGGGAAGTTGCTAGAGGCAGGTCGATTTGTTGCTAAAAGTTGCTCAATAACGTTGTGATGTCTTTGCGTGAGTCATTACGTAATAACGTAAAACTGCATCATTACGTAGAATACACAATAACGTTAATCAAATTGACTGGCCATCTCGGCGACAAATATGATTTGACATTTGTTAGTTTAGATTTGTTTGTTTATTATCACATATTTGTATTTGTAAAAGTAATATAAACACATAACATTTATATGATCAGATTTTTTTATTTATAAACACAACACATTGAATTATTAAACAATTACACATTACACATTATGGAACAATTACATTTGATTTATATTCTTATTAACTAGTAGTGTATTGGTAGTTAGTAAACATGCTACCTAACTGATCAACAATTATAGGTACAAGCTAATAACAAGGTATATATGCTATCTTATTGAACAAGCAACTTAACTCAAATAATGATGTGTGCACTAGGCATCTCTCTCCAGGGGCCTGTTGCACAAAAGTAGAATTAAGACATCCGGGGATAAATGACTCAGCTGAGCTCAATGAAGCCAAAACATGTGCGTCCAGGCTTAATTGGTTGCACAAAGACCAAGCCAGGATGAGCAGACACGGATTCATTAAGCCAGGTGAAACCAATCCTGGATAGGTGCGCGCTCACGGCTCACTCAAATAGACCCCCGCCACAGATCACAGATTAACTGATTTACCATGGCAACTAGAGCCGCGTACTTTTCCCCGTCGGAAGCACAAATCCTCATGGAGGCATACGAGGAGGTAAAAGATATAATTAAGAAGAAAGGCAACACCGCCACAGTGATAAAGCAAAGAGAAAAAGCGTGGCAAAGTATTGCAGACCGCCTGAATGCGTAAGTAGTGCACAATTACACACTCACCGCTCCGCTGAAACATCACAATTACAATTCAAATATTTAATTCACATCTCCAAAAATGCAGTTGTACTGTAATTATGAAACGGTTAAATTTTTAATTGAAATGCACTGCAGATATGAGTGAAATTGTGTAAAGTAACTCCATCACACTGTATAAAGCTATGATAAATTTTTTGATATTTTTACTGAAAACAAGACAAAAATACCAAGTAATTTTTTGCAGTGTGACTCCATTAAATGTGTGTGTGTGTGTGTGTAGATTAAACATGAACGGGCCAAAACGGACATGGCAGCAGGTCAAAATCAAATACAAGAACATTCTGCAGAATGGTATGGTCCCTGACTAATATTTAACAAAGCACAAGCATATATTGTACCCAGAAGGTGCCTGCTCACACATTGTCTGTACTGTTTTAGCAGTGAAAAAGAATACCCACAGACAAGGCACGGGTGGTGGGTCACCAAAGGCTGACCTTACCCCAGCAGAGGACATGGCCTTGGAGCTAAATAAAGGCAGGCCCGTCTTAGAGGGGATCCCTGGGGGGAAAGAGACGAGCATAGGTTCCTCCCAAGATGCCACCCGCTTCATTCAAGGTATGTCCTTCCATCTCTACATGGGATACAACCACATTCATATTGAATCAATTTGGACTGTCTGACTTTGGTTTACCTATTGCCTTGCAGTGTCTGGCAGCACTGTGTTCCTGTTAGAGCCACCAGCACAAGCACCAGACGATGCTGATCCAGTGAGTACTCCATCAAAGGCATACTGTAGGCCTGGCATGTCTTGTCTACTAGCTTCAATATGAATCCGATTAAATGTGATAGGGTGAAGGCCCCAGTGCAGCAGCAACAGCACATGATGGAGACGATGATGAGGAGGAGACCATCTCTCTGGATTCCAGAAGGCATGAGGTATCATGTTAAGACTGTGAAAGTACTATTTACTCTACAATGGTGAGGAGTCCTCATCAAAATCAAAAAATCTAATTTCTTTTACAGGACCCAGATGCTATACAGTGGGAAAACCAGCCTGGCAACATAGTGCGTATTAATAAAAGGACACCACATCCTGCCAAATTCCAGCTGCGCTAATTGTATTGTGTTCACAGAGCTCACAAGCTATCAGAAAGTTGTATGGCAACCACCTCCGGCGCCAAATAGAACTGGCAGACATAGACATTCAGTACAAGAAGAAAAAGATGGAAAATCTTGCACTGGAGTCTTTCTAAGGTTTTTTTTATTTTCCCAGCAATCAGTACAACCAAGTCATCGTTATAAGGCATCGCCCTCTTTTGCCCACCCCCCCAGCACCAGGTGTGGCCACTAGCCTATATGAAGGCCCAAAATTGTGTGTTCCTTTCTGCTCTGACAATGGCATGCCCATTCGTGCGAGATGTGGTGGATGAAGAAGCACTTGTGCTGAGGAGAGCCTTCAGGCGAGAAAGGGTCTTCAGGGACCGGTTGGACCCACTGGCCTTCCCTGATGACCATCTATATGAAAGATACAGGTTTTCTGCAGATGGCATCAGGTATCTATGCAGACTACTGGGTCCCAGGATTAAGCACCGCACTGCACGGAGCCATGCACTGAGTGTGGAGCAAATGGTTTGTGTGGCCTTGCGCTTTTTTGCTAGTGGAGCCTTCCTGTACTCAGTGGGGGATGCAGAACAGCTGAACAAGGCCACAATTTGCCGCACAATAAGGAGTGTGTGTCTGGCTATCAAAGCATTAGCAGATGTCTTCATCTCCTTCCCTGGCCACAGAAGACTCTGTGACATCAAAGAGGAGTTCTATAGGATTGCAGGTAAGAGGATCTACAAATTACAGGACAACTGTTAACACATAGTAGGATACTCATTACTTTGTGTGACAGGTTTCCCCAATGTCATTGGTGCAGTGGACTGCACACACATAAGGATAAAAGCCCCCTCAGGTGCCCATGAGGCCGATTTTGTGAATAGGAAATCCTTTCACAGCATTAATGTTCAGGTGAACATAACTTTTTGATATTGTCCATTGACGAACACTCTGCATTGCCAGTGATGTGCATTGATTGGTGTAATATTCCTCATCTTATGATTTCAGATGGTCTGCAATGCTGACTGTGTGATCAGCAATGTTGTGGCAAAATGGCCTGGCTCAGTCCATGACTCCAGAATCTTTCGGGCCTCTGAAATCTATCAGTGCCTATCACAAGGTAAGCCACACAACCCCTATTTATAACCATCATGGCTGTGTCAAGAATATCACTGTGTTTATGAGGTAGTAATGATGAGATTTTGTGTTGACAGGTGAATTCTCTGGTGTGTTGCTGGGAGACAGGGGGTATGGCTGCCAGCCTTTTCTCCTGACACCTTTCACAGACCCCCAGGAAGCACAGCAGGCCTACAACCATGCCCATGCCAGGACCAGGGCCAGAGTTGAAATGACCTTTGGCCTCCTGAAGGCACGCTTTCACTGCCTTCACAAATTAAGGGTCAGCCCTGTTAGGGCATGTGATATTACTGTGGCTTGTGCTGTCCTCCACAATGTGGCCTGCCTGAGGAAGGAGAGGGCCCCAGAGTGCCACCAGCCATGGACTGGGACAATCCGGCAATCTTCCCTGATGACGACAGTGGTCGGCTGCTGAGGGACCAATATGTGTTGAATTATTTTAGTTAGTATGTGTGCTTTCAATTTTGGTTAAATATAACCTACGGTGGCAGAGGAATTTGGGTTTTTTTGGGTTCGTTTTTTTACGAATTTGGCCTCTTATGATGTTTGTGCGGTATACTGTGTGTAATACAAGGCTGCAGGGGAGGCTACTGCATCCATTCATTTGTCTGTTCAGTTGATGTGTATGGATTTGTCCTGCATTTATTTTAGTGTGCAGACATGCAGGGTGTGTTATATACAGACCTTTGAATGTGTATGTATCATTTTGTATAATATGCTTGGATTCTGTGCTTTCCATCTTGTAGAGTCACTGTGACTTCAGTTTCGAAAGGAGCTGATGGTTTACCTGCTTTGTTTTGTCCTTATTCAATAAAGGAACATAATGTTACACATTGTGTTTTTATATTCATATGGAATGTGTATTTGTTTATATGACAGAGTACTAGGGCCACACTGAAGAAAAAGGATAAAGTCATAAATTTATGAGGCTGGTTCTTTCTGCAGAAAAGCTACATATTGTTTTTACAGTTTTGATACTTATGACAATGTGATACTTAATATTCTGGCACATCAGCATGTCTTTGTTTATGAAACCATACTGAAGTACAATTTCACGAAATGCCCCACATCTGTCATTTTAACAACTGTCCTCCTTTAAAACAACTGGTTACAATATTATGACTTGTGTTTTTTTCCCCTCTGTGGCCCCTAATATTCTATCATTTTATATATAGCCTTATAGTCTATGGGAAACTGTAAATTATCTAATGATAGCAACATCATCTAAAAATCATTTTTTATCCAAAATCATTGAAATTAATGATCACAAACGTTTAAATAATGACAGTGGGTCTAGTTATATGTGATAACAATGTATAGTGAGCAGTGAAATAACTATTGGTTTCCATTTGTGGTGACTGCTGACTGACATTAGGGATGAGATTAAATAGATCCTGGAATTTAGCCTGGTCTGGAGCAGGCTAGCTCCACAGAATAAATCTCCATGGTAATTTATACCATAACATATCCTCCTGCCCCTATCCATCTTTAGTGCAACCGGATTACGGATCAATTGAGCCAGGATCACCAAGATATCCTGGCTTAATCCCTTATCCTAGTTTTGTGCAACAGGCCCCAGCTCTCTCCAGGTTGTTGTGCTGCTTGGCTGGCCTGCTGCTGCCTGTGCACGAGCTGAGCGCCTGCTGCTGACGTCACTCACAATGCACTTTTGCAGCCAGCCATGTGTGTTGTGACTGAGTGTGTGACAGATAAAATCGTTTTAGTGTCATTTAGAGGTAAAATGTGTAAATTTTAGTGTTTGAGTCACTTTTCAAAAGTTGCTAAAAGTTCCAAATAAGTTTTTTAAAAGTAGCTACATTTGTTGCTAGGTGCTGTTTGAAAAAAAAAGTTGCCAGGGTAGTCTGAAACGTTGCTAAATCTGGCAACAAAATTGCTAAGTTGGCATCACTGGGCCCTACCCCATTACATGAGAACGGGGGTATCTGCTGCTGCCTCCTCCTCCTCCGGGACACTTCTACTTTGCATAGAGTTGATCAATCTGTTGATTGTGGCCTGTGGAATGTTGTCCCATTCCTCTTCAGTGGCTGTGTGAAGTTGCTGTATATTGGTGGGAACTGGAACAAGCTGTGGTACACGTCGATCCAGCCCTCCCAAACATGCTCAATGGTTGACATGTCTGGTGAGTATGCAGGACATGGAAGAACTGGGACATTTTCAGCTTCCTGGAATTGTGTACAGATCCTTGCGACATTGGGCCCTGCATTATCATGCTGAAACATGACGTGATGTCGGCAGGACAATGGGCCTCAGGATCTAGTCATGGTATCTCTGTGCATTAAATTTGCCATTGATAAAATGCTATTTTGTTCCTTCTCCGTAGCTTATGCCTGCCCATACCATAACCCTGACTCTAACATGGGGTACTGTGTTCATGACATTGACATCAGCAAACCGCTCGCCCACACAACGCCATACACATGGTCTGCAGTTGTGAGGGTGGTTGGGCATACTGCCAAATTCTCTAAAACAAAGTTGGAGGCGGCTTATGGTATAGAAATTACCATTAAATTATCTGGCAACAGCTCTGGTGGACATTTCTGCAGTCAGCATGCCAGTTGCATGCTCCCTCAAAACTTGAGACATCTGTGGCATTGTCAGTGGTAGAAAAAGCACCCAATTGTCATACTTGAGTAAAAGTAAAGATACCTTAATAGAAAATGACTCAAGTAAAACTGAAAGTCACCCAGTAAAATACTACTTGAGTAAAATTCTATAAGTATTTGGTTTTAAATATACTTAATTATCAAAAGTAAATGTAATTGTTAAAATATACTTCACTATCAAAAGTAAAAGTAAACGTATTAATCATTTCAAATTCCTTATTAAGTAAACCAGATGATACCATTTTTTATTTTAAATTGTATTTATGGATAGCTGTCACGATCGTTATGAGAAGCGGACCAAGGCGCAGCGTGGTAAGCGTACATCTTTATTAATTAACGTACTTAACACACACGAACAAAACAACAAACCAAACGATACGTGAAGTCCTAGGTTATACACCAAAACAAACCTTACGGAACAAGATCCCACAATAAACAGTGCTAAACAGGCTGCCTAAGTATGGTCCCCAATCAGAGACAACAAGCTACAGCTGCCTCTGATTGGGAACCACCCTGGCCAACATAGAAATACACGAACTAGATCAACAACATAGAAAATACAACATAGACACTACACACCCTGGCTCAACATTTAAGAGACCCCAGAGCCAGGGCGTGACAATAGCCAGGGGCACACTCCAACACTCAGATATCATTTACAAACTAAACGTGTTTAGTGAGTCCGCCAGATCAGAGGCAGTAGGGATGACCAGGGATGTTCCGTTGATAATTGCGTGAATTTGACAATTTTTCTGTCCTAAGCATTCAAAATTTAACGAGCACTTTTGGGTGTCAGGGAAAATGTATGGAGTAAAAAGTATATATTTTTCTTTCGGAATTGTAAGGGATCGGGGGTTGGCTGGGTCTAGACAGAGTCTGACACTTCCCCGATCTACAGAGAGGGGGAGTCATCAGACTCGATCTGGTTCACCTGAGTTCTGAGCACACCTGTCTGTAATTAGGGTAGGATATAAGGTGTGCTCAGAAGTTCAGTCGGTGCGAGGTATTGTTCCATTGTGACTTGCTAAGCGTTTTGTTCTGAGAGAGAGAGAGAGAGAGTTTGTTGTTTTTGATTACCTGTGTATCCGACCTGTGCCTTGTTGTTTGACTCCCCGAATTGCTTAATCCTCTACTTGTCTACCCCAGTGATTACCGTTCTCTGATCCTGTGCCTGTGACCTCGACTACGACTAAGCCCGCTCCCTTGGTACCTCTGCCTGGCCCGGTTTTGACCACAGCCCGCCCGACCACGATTAAGCTATTCCCTTGTCTGTACTCTAATAAAGCATCGCTATTCTGCGATTGGATCTTACCACTCTGTCCGAGTATTCATTACAGGAATGTAGTCGAGTAAAAGTTGTCAAAAATATAAATAGTAAAGTACAGATACCCCAAAAAACGACTTAAGTAGTACTTTAAAGTATTTTTACTTAAGTACTTTACACCACTGGGCATTGTGTTGTGTGACAAAACTTCACATTTTAGAGTGTCTCCCTTATGGGGTATCTCATATATCCCAGCTTTACATAGGGTGGTAGATAGGCTTACCCTGGCGTAACGTTTTGATAACAATGTAAATCTCTCTAGGACAAGGTGACTTTGATCAATATATTCGCCTGCAGTTACCCCGCAACTTAAAAAACGGCCCTTTTCTAAAAACAAAATTTCATGAAATAACTCTAAAAGTGTAAACTGTAGCAATTTATTTCCCTTTATAGCTTATTAGCCTAAGCATGACCTTCATCCATGCTGGAATACCCATCCACGACCCATTTTCAATGCCCTGGATGAGGGAAGGAGGTTCTCACCCAAGATTTGATGGTACATGGCCCCGTCCATCGTCCCTTTGATGCGGTGAAGTTGTCCTGTCCCCTTAGCAGAAAAACACCCCCAAAGCATAATGTTTCCACCTCCATGTTTGACGGTGGGGATGGTGTTCTTGGGGTCATAGGCAGCATTCCTCCTCCTCCAAACACGGCGAGTTGAGTTGATGCCAAAGAGCTCCATTTTGGTCTCATCTGACCACAACACTTTCACCCAGTTCTCCTCTGAATCATTCAGATGTTCATTGGCAAACTTCAGACGGCCCTGTATATGTGCTTTCTTGAGCAGGGGGACCTTGCGGGCGCTGCAGGATTTCAGTCCTTCACGGCGTAGTGTGTTACCAAATGTTTTCTTGGTGACTATGGTCCCAGCTGCCTTGAGATCATTGACAAGATCCTCCCGTGTAGTTCTGGGCTGATTCCTCACCGTTCTCATGATCATTATAACTCCACGAGGTGAGATCTTGCATTGAGCCCAAGAGCCCCAGGCCGAGGGAGATTGACAGTTATTTTGTGTTTCTTCCATTTGCGAAAAATCGCACCAACTGTTGTCACCTTCTCACCAAGCTGCTTGCCGATGGTCTTGTAGCCCATTCCAGCCTTGTGTAGGTCTACAATATTGTCCCTGACATCCTTGGGGAGCTCTCTGGTCTTGGCCATGGTGGAGAGTTTGGAATCTGATTGATTGATTGCTTCTGTGGACAGGTGTCTTTTATACAGGTAACAAGCTGAGATTAGGAGCACTCCCTTTAAGAGTGTGCTCCTAATCTCAGCTCGTTACCTGTATAAAAGACACCTGGGAGCCAGAAGTCTTTCTGATTGAGAGGGGGTCAAATACTTATTTCCCAATTTATAACATTTTTGACATGCGTTTTTCTGGATTTATTTTGTTATTCTGTCTCTCACTGTTCAAATAAACCTACCATTAAAATTAGACTGATCATTTCTGTGTCAGTGGGCAAACGTACAAAATGAGCAGGGGATCAAATACTTTTTTCCCTCACTGTATGTTTGTGAAAGTGATGAGTATTGACGTTTCTCAATGTTAAAACAGAGCATAGGAATCGTAGTTTACACAGAGCCAAATGTGGACGAATGTAATGGCTGAAAACCCTACATACGGAGAAGGGATTTTGAGAGCTACTGCACTGAAGTCCGTTAATGGGCATATAGCCAGGGGTGCACATAACTGGTACGCAGGTACGCAAGCGCGACAAAAATCAGGAAAGCGTAATGCCACTTGTGTTACTACGCGCCTTTGCGTACTTGACCGATCTTCTCATCTAATCTTACACATGACATGTTGCTTGTCAACTACTGTCAGGGATGTCCAAAAAGCAACATACATTATGCAGCTTCTTTGGCGTTTCACCACCTACAAAGAAACACCAACTGGAGCCAGAGCCGAAGAAAATAATTTTTTCTGAAAAGTGGCTCCAAGATGTGCAGTGGCTTGAAGCTAACGATGAGCGCATTGAAATGTGGTGCAAGATTTGCCGCTCAAATCCACATCTAGCAGACAAAACGGGTGCATTTTATAAAGGCTCAAAGAATTTCAACCATCCTTTATTTGACAAACATGAAAAGAGCAAGGAGCACACGAATGTGGCGCAAGCCATTGCTAAGCTAGCCGAGAAGAAATGTCCAGTCGCCCACTTGCCAGATGGCGAGATAAGCTGAATGAAGAACAGCGGCAAGCTCTGTTTCATATTTATCTCCTCGCCTTCCATAAAGCTAAACACGCACGTCCCATGTCTTCCTATTCTGAGGATGTTCCTTTACTGAAGCGGCTAGGAGTAAATGTCGGAGGTGCATATCATTCAGGTGAAGGGGGCACACGGATCATGCAGAGCATCGCTCACACCATCATCGGGGAGTTACGAGCCAAGTTGCAGTCTGCTGAATTTGGGGGGTTGCTTTTTGATGGATCTGAGGACATCACAAAAACTGAGCAGGAAATCATTTACATTGTGTCTGTGTCCAGCAACGGAGAGTTTACTTCGGACTTTATTGGACTGATTGAATTGGGTGCTGACCGAACCGCGCAGGCCATAACAGACGGACTTGTGAGACTTTTCCAGGACACAGGCTTGGATGACTGGACAACAAAGTTGGTCGCTGTGTGCACAGACGGGGCTGCTGTCAATCTACAACGGCGTTGTGCCAAAACTCTGGCAACTTGCTGCAGTTGGAGACTCCCTTGTGCACATTCTGTGCACCGCACACACACTGGAGAATTGCGCGAAATCAGCTGATCGCAACGTTCCTTACTGTGAGACATTTAATCGCTCTGTGGTCAAGCTGCTGCAGTTTTATTTACAAAAAGGTGGAGCAAAAAAAACTGCTGCACTGAATAAGCTATGTGAAGAAAATGGGATCTCCTTTGTGAAACTGGGTAAGTTTCATAATATCAGATGGTCTGCATGGAGGCATGGAACACTGTTAAAAATATCAAGACTATTGCCAGCCATTAAAATGCAACTGGTTACGAGTGATAACAGTGACTTGCAGCATATCTGCACAGAGCGTTTTCAGTGCTTTCTGTCAAACATGCTTGACATTTGCAACATTTTGAAGACCACATCCATTAGGTTTCAGAAGGAAAAGCTGACCATTGAACTCATGGTGGCCATTGGACAGTTCACACTTCTGCTTGATGGTGAAAGCCACAAGGCACACACTGTTTCCAATGCTGATGCTGACAGAGACAAGACACACTTACTAAGGGGGTTAATTGAAGAGTTTGAAATCAGATATGACTCCCTCAAGTCATGTGATCATTTCTTACTATTTGATCCTTCAACATGGCCTCAGTAAATGCAAGACCTCCACAGTTTTGGAAACACAACAGTTTGCAGCATTCTCAAGAAATATGAGGCCACCTTGCAACTTGACAAAGATACCACTGTGACAGAATGGATGCGCTTAAAGCAGGCAGGAAAACGCTTGGGAGCCTCTTCTGTGTATGACTTGGTCCAAATAGTAAATACAAGTAACCCAGATGCTTACTCCAAAATCAACAAGGTGGTTAAGCTGTCTCTTACACTGCCTTTAAGCAGTGCAGCTTGGGAGAGGGGATTCTCACATCTCAACATAATAAAAACCAAGTACAGATCTCGTCTGTCACATGCTCGTCTCTCAGCCCTGATGCACATTCACCTGTCAAAGCAGACCACAGAGACATTTGACCCAAAGCCTGCTGCTAGACAGCTAATCGGAGGCTCAACCAAGGACAGGGAGGTGCATCTGCAGCATCTTCATCATCTACCATGCAGGAAGCTGAAGCAGAGGACAGTGGGGGCGACACTGAAGAGGACAGTGGTGGCGGCACTGAGGAGGACAGTGAGGAAGACTGCACTTATTAAGACCACGCTACATATGGGGTGAGTACCAGACACCATCTGCTGGTACTCACCTGAGTAACTCACTGAAAAAGTTATGTGCACCCCTGCATATAGCAGCTATTTCTCAATGCTTGAAATGCATATAATATTAACTTGAGCACCCCCAGAAAACATTCACAAATTACAAACTCATAAATCCATTTTTATAATACTGTAATATTATTCTAAAAGTTGAGTTTGAGGTTCTCCAAATCAAATACTAAAACGTATAGTCCAACTTGGTGCGCACCAGTTTACCGTAGGCTACAGCAGGCTCACCGTTTACGATCTTGCTTTAGGGCCTTTCCGGCCGTCTTCGTGGTTATATGCGGGAAGCATAAATTGTACAATTGTAAGCTAATAAATACTTTTCCAAGATAGAACTCATGTATATTTATACAATAAGGCCAGAGGAGGTGTGGTATATGGTCAATATACCACGGCTAAGGGCTGTTAGGCACGATTCAATGCCTGAGTCGCCTAATTGCTATTATAAATTGGTTACCAACATATGTAGAACAGTAAAAAATATATATATATATATATTTAGTCATACCTGTGGTGTATGTCTGATATACCACGGCTTTCAGCCAATCAGCATTCAGGGCTCAGACAACCCGGACCACCCAATGTAAATTTACTACTGTAAAATAATATACTGCACCAACTATATAAATACTATACTACCATCTGATAGGGGCCATTATCTTCTACGTGGACTTTAAACGAACATCAAAATGGACGACGCCATTTTAACAGCTCGTAAGATTATACATTATTACACAAAACCAATAACATGTCAAACGAACACAGAAATCTCAAATTGATCTTTTATTAAATTACATTGACGAAAGTATTTACATTCACTCAGACAAACACCAAATCTCTAGCTATGTGACTTGTAAAATAGTTTTTATCATGTTCTTTCACTCACTCGGTTTGACACAAAAATAACACATAACTTTACCAAATGGGAGAATACCTTGACGTATTTGTTAACTAGCATGTTATGACATGTTCTTTCGATATTAGAAAGTTTAAACGTGCTATTACATACCTGTAGTAATACATTTGAAACAGACACAAAGTTGTCGTCTTGACGGCGCATTCTTTATTCTGAATAATGGGGCGCGCCAACCCGGAACTTCCTGTTCCCCCACTACCACAGTGCAACATTGACATCTATTGGACTGATGGACTAATTACCTCTTCTTATTATTATTTAGTATAATGACTTTCACGTAATGTGTATGCCGCCAGCTACTGTTCGGTTAGTATCCTGGATAAAAAAAAATGAATGTCCATTGAGGAAAAGGGGGACAAACTACATAACACAAAATAAACAAATTTAAAAAAGTCACAGTCCAATCCAAATCACATCCCTACACAGGCCATCCTCCTCAGGTAATTTCATTAAAAAAATTAAAATAGTGAATCATTTAAAAAGTGTTGGTTTTTAGATAAAACTATATATATATATATAAATATATACATTTACATTACATTTTAGTCATTTAGCAGACGCTCTTATCCACGCTCTTATCCAGAGCGACTTATATATATATATATATATATATATATTAATATGCCACCAAATAATTGATTAAAACACACTGTTTTGCAATGAAGGTAAACAATAGCCTCAACAGAACTCTGTAGGGTAGCACCATGGTGTAGCCAGATGACAGCTAGCTTCCGTCCTCCTCTGAGTACATTGACTTCAATACAAAACCTAGGAGGCTCATGGTCCTCACCCCCTTCCATAGACTAACACAGTAATTATGACAGCTTCCGCAGGACATCCTCCAACCTATAAGAGCTTTTGCAGCATGAACTGACATGTTGTCCACCAAATCAAAGGATCAGAGAATGAATCTAGTAATGAAAGCATAAGCTACAGCTAGCTAGCACTGCAGTGCATAAAATGTATTGAGTAGTTGACTCAAAGAGAGAGAAAGACAATAGTTGAACAGTTTTGAACAAATGAATTTCTTCAAAAATGAAGGAGGAGCGAGAGAGATATTTTGTCATTTTTTTTCAGTTTCACTTACTAGCTAGCAAATGCAAATGGCTAGTTTAGCCTACTCAAACACCCGGCTCAAACAGAGGGATGCTATGTTAGCTAGCTGGCTATGACTATCTAACACTGGAACTGTTCCAAGTCAAGGTAAGCTTTTGGTTTTACTAATTTATTGCCACCGGGGCCCGCCGGTATAACTGCTAAACTGCTTACTGACAGTACACTGTGCTGCATGATTGTAGCAGGTTTACTAACGTGTTAGTTATATTAGCTATGTTGACTATGACATTACTTTAGCTAACATGGTGACAATGATGTAGGCTGCGTGTAGCGGTTATGATATGATGGTTTGGCTTGGAAAGGTTTTTGTGTTGTTCACAAGTGAAGGGAAAAGGTGAGAGGAGAGCGTTTAGAAGCAAGAAGGAATACAACAACCTGTTTGGCTCTGAAATTGAACTGTTTGCGTGTGTTCAGGGTGTATTCATTCCGCCGATTCTGTTGAAAAACGTTTCTTAAACGGAAGCAAATCGAATGAAACGGGGATAAACATACCTGAATTTGTCCAATAGAAACTATTGTTTGCAACTGTTGGACTAATGATTACACCATAGATAAGCTAGATGCAGGCAAGTGTGTGTAAGGCGGTATTGAATGTGCCAATCTTCTCCTCCTCTTCTTCATTTTTAATGTTGACATTCAGCTCCAGTGTTTGACTGCAGTCTTCTAGCTTCACTGATGCCATCTCTGGATCCTGCAGTAAACTGGGCTCCACTGTCACAATCAGGACCCAGTGACTGTAGGTTTGGACTCAGTGTGGAAGGAGAGAGGCAGGCTGGGTTTGTCCTCACTATTGATGTTACCGGCCTCAGATTTAATTCTAGTCGTCCTGTAGTAATAATGAGAAACACACACAAAAGTTAGTCTTGACAGTTCTGGCACTTTCTTTATTCTCTAAAAATATAAGTTAGTCTTGACAGTTCTGGCACTTTCTTTATTCTCTAAAAATATACTAAATTTCTTCTTGTTACATTATCTAATTCAGTGCTTGACTTGGACTGAAATAGGTGCCGGTACTCATTTTGGGTGCCGGTACTGTTTATATTTAGGTGCAGGAGCTCCACAATACTGTTGAGCTAACATTCTATAAGAGGAACATGAACTAAAGCACTAGATTTTTGAGGTGCCGGTACTTAACCTATAGCAGATTTTCCCAAATTCACATACAGTACCTGTCAAACGTTTTAGAACACCTACTCATTCCAGGGATTTTCTTTATTTTTACTATTTTCTACATGGTAGAATAATAGTGAACACATCAAAACTATCAAATAAAACATATGGAATCATGTAGTAACCAAAAAAGTGTTAAACAAATCAAAATATATATATTTTATATTTGAAATTCTTCAAAGTAAACAACCTATGCCTTGAAGACAGCTTTGCACACTCTTGGCATTCTCTCAACCACTTTCATGAGGTAGTCACCTGGAATGCATTTCAATTAACAGGTGTGCCTTGTTAAAAGTTAATTTGTGGAATTTCTTAATGCGCTTGGGCCAATCAGTTGTGTTGTGACAAGGTAGGGGTGGTTTACAGAAGATAGGCCTATTTGGTAAAAGACCAAGTCCATATTATTGCAAGAACAGCTCAAATAAGCAAAGAGAAACAACAGTCCATCATTACTTGAAGACATGAAGGTCAGTCAATCCGGAACATTTGAATAACCTTGAAAGTTTATTCAAGTGCTGTCGCAAAAACCATCAAGCGCTATGATGATACTGGCTCTCATGAGGACCGCCACAGGAAAGGAAGATCCAGAGTTACCTCAGCTGCAGAGGATAAGTTCATTAGAGTTACCAGCCTCAGAAATTGCAGCCCAAATAAATGCTTCACAGAGTTCAAGTAACAGACACATCAACATCAACTGTTCAGAGGAGACTGCGTGAATGAGGCCTTCATGGTCGAATTGCTGCAAGGAAACCACTAGTAAAGGACACCAACAAGAAGAAGAGACTTGCTTGGGCCAAAAAACATGAGCAATGGACATTCGACCGATGGAAATCTGTCCTTTGCTCTGATGTTACCAAATTTGAGATTTTTGGTTCCAACCGCAGTGTCTTTGTGAGACACAGAGTAGGTGAACGGATGATCTCTACATGTGTGGATCTCACCGTGAAGCATGGAGGAGGTGGTGTGATGGTGCTTTGCTGGTGATTTTTTAGAATTCAAGGCACACTTAACCAGCATGGCTACCACAGCATTCTGCAGCGATACGCCATCCCATCTGGTTTGAGCTTAGTGGGATTATCATTTGTTTTTCAACAGGACAATGACACAACACACCTCCAGGCTGTGTAAGGGCTATTTGACCAAGAAGGAGAGTGATGGAGTGCTGCATCAGATGACCTGGCCACAATCAACCGACCTCAACCGAATTGAGATGGTTTGGGATGAGTTGGACCGCAGAGTGAAGGAAAAGCAGTCAACAAGTGCTCAGCATACGTGGGAACTTCTTCAAGACTGTTGGAAAAGCATTCTAGGTGAAGCTGGTTGAGAGAATGCCAAGAGTGTGCAAAGCTGTCATCAAGCATCATGCTGACAATACTGGTGTCAAACCAAGCAAGTCTCAGTAGCATGAAATAACCCAGTTAATGCCCAGTTGTTCAGGGACGTGTGATGTCAGAATTACAGAATAGATAGAGCCTGCTCTTACCCTGATTAACAGATTTCCCAATCTTCTCCTCCTCTTCTTCATCTTTAATGTTGACATAACAGCTCCAGTGTGTGACTGCAGTCTTCCAGCTTCACTGATGCCATCTCTGGATCCTGCAGTGCAAACTGGGCTCCACTGTCACAATCAGGACCCAGTGACTGTAGGTTTGGACTCAGTGTGGAAGGAGAGAGGCATGCTGGGTTTGTCCTCACTGTTGATGTTACCGGCCTCAGACTTAATCTGAGTCGTCCAGTAGTAATATAGAGAAACTCAATTCAGTTATTCAAATACATTCATCATCAATGACTAAAATAATTAATCTAGTATTAAAAGACAATTTAATAAACACAAGTAGTCGATTCATAGCCTGTTCATCTTTAAACAAAATGTATAGTAACATAAAATAATCCATCCAAATTATGCTGAAAACTGATCATCACACATCTTTAATTGATATACACTGAGTCCACAAAACATTAGGAACACCTTCCTAATATTGAGTTGCAACCCCCTTTTGAGTTTGAGTTGATTTATTCTTGCTCACCGATAAAACTGAAGAAATGCAGAATTTACATGACTAGTAACTGCAAAACACTCATTTTAAAATACATATAACAATATGTTTATTTCTAATACATTTGCAAAAATGTCTAAACCTGTTTTTACTTTGTCATTATGGGGTATTGTGTGTAGATTGATGAGGGATAAAAAAAAATCTATTTTTTACATATATTTTACAATAAGGCTGTAACGTATTGTTTTGTTAAAAGTCAAGGGGTCTGAATACTTTCAGAATGCACTGTATAGACACTAACTATATCACTTTAAACACTTTGTTATATTTATGCACAAGAGAAGAAGAGGTTGCCCAGCACAAATTCATGTACAAACAGGATTTTTCATTACATATTTGTAATTTAGCAGATGCTCTTATCCAGAGCGACTTATAGGTTAATTGCCTTGCTCAAGGGCCCAATGACAGATTTGACCTAGTTAGCTCAGGATTCAAACCAGCGACCTTTCAGTTACTGGCCCAACACTCTTAACCGCTAGGCTATCTGTTAAATACATAACACAATACGTGACATAAGTAGAATACAGAACACTTGAAACATTACAGGACATTTTTCATGATGGAAATTGAAATATTAAAATGTGATAAATTTTTTGTGGGGGAAAACCATTTAAGAGCTGGAGTTATTATGCAGTCTGATAGCAGTGGGTAGAGTGGCGTTTCGCAGGCGGTTTGTACAGGCAGTTAGACAGGACTGTTTGTGGCTGTTTCTCAGGACCCTGGTGGTGCAGTTACCTCTTAATTATAATAATAATAATAATAATAATAATAAGCCATTTAGCAGACGCTTTTATCCAAAGCAACTTACAGTCATGTGCGCATACATTTTTACGTATGGGTGGTCCCGGGGATCGAACCCACTACCCTGGCGTTACAAGCGCCATGCTCTACCAATTGAGCTACAGAGGACCACTCTTCTTGGAGGGAGCAGGTCATTCAGTGGATGGTCAAGAGTGTGCATGTCCTTCACCAGGGGGAATGCAGCCTGTTCTCGCCTGCTCTGCAGTGACGGGAGCTGTGGTTGGACTGCTCCACCTCTGGAGATGATCCTCAAGGCCCTCCTCTGCACCCTGTCTAGTTGGGCCTGCTGCTTTTTACTGCATCCAACTAACAGCACTCCACCGTATTCCAGACAAGGCCTGGCCAGTGTAGTATAGACTGTGACCAGATCTTCAGTAGGACATTACTGGCAAGAAATGTCAAAAAGGTGCTTTGTGGCCTTTTTCACTGACTACTCCACGTGTCACTACTGAGGTTAGAGTCTAGAAGACGGCTCCAGGTGTCACCACTGAGGCTAGAGTCTAGATGAAAACCAAGATACTTGGATGTTGTTACCACTGGTACTTCCTGTCCTCCTAGGATTAGTGGTGCAGGTTGTGGATGGTCTCTAGAAAAACATATCTGAATTTCCACAGACTTTTTCCCATTCAAGACCATGTTGTTGGATGTGGCCCACTCTTCCAGCTGCTGTATCTCCAAGCCCATGGAAGTGTCCTCTTGGATGCTGGTTAATGGTATGGCTCGGGACAGCCCTACATCGTCTGCATACCCAGTGTCCAGAGTGTCACTGAAGACAACTTTTCAGATGGACATGTGAAGGAGAAACAGATATGGTGAAACCACGCCACCTTGTGGAACACCAGAGGTGACCTCTGACCAAGGGCTAAATGTTCCAGTTGCCATCACCCTCTGCCCTCTTTCGGTGGTGTAGCTGTGGAGCCAGGCTAGTAACCTTGGACACAGTTCAATGTCAGACAGATGTTGCAGGAACTTTGTGTGATCTACTCGATCAAAGGCTTTGGACACATCAGCAAGTAACACCCTCACCGTTGTTGGTTTTATAGAGTCTGTAGCTGTCAGCCAGGAGTGTGTGGCTTTCACAAGGGCAGTAGTAGTGCTGGACTTTGGGAGGTAGTCATACTGATTCGTGCACTCAGATAAAACTGTCCCCTGCCAGTAGGAGGTGTTAACAATGTGTTTGATGACAGGGGCTAGATCTTCTGCATGCTCTTTAGTAGCCAGGCTGGAATGCCATCAGGCCCACATGCTTTACGTGGGCTGAGTCTGATCAGAGCTTGCTTTAACTGGCCAATGCTGCACAGCTCAACCTGCCTTGTAGGCATGGGCAGGGGGAAGATGGCAAGAGGAGTGGTGCTTGTCCATGCCTCACCAAAGAAGCCATTCAAAACATCAGCCACGTCGTCGTCTTTAATTCCCTCGACCTGTATTCTCCCTCCTGATGTTTTCTTTGGTCCCAGTCCTTTGTTAGTGAAGTCCCACCATTCCTTAGGGTTTTTCTTCTTTAGGTCCTGGATTTTAGTTTTGTAGTAGCTTGTCTTTGCTTCCTTGATAATCATTTGCACTGTGTTTCTGTATTTTCTCCATGTCATTGTTTCTCCCCATCTGTTGAAAATATTCTGTATTTTCCTGATGGCAGCCTTTATTCTTTCAGTCATCCAGGGCTTGTCCAGTGTTGTTGTTTTCTTATTTCTTATTGGCATGTATACATCAAGTGCAGTTTGAATGCAGGAGTTGAACGTCTCCACCTTTGCATCAATGCTCTCCACCTCATACAGTGGGGGGAAAAAGTATTTAGTCAGCCACCAATTGTGCAAGTTCTCCCACTTAAAAAGATGAGAGAGGCCTGTAATTTTCATCATAGGTACATGTCAACTATGACAGACAAATTGAGAAAATTTGCAAATTATGGTGGAAAATAAGTATTTGGTCACCTACAAACAAGCAAGATTTCTGGCTCTCACAGACCTGTAACTTCTTCTTTAAGAGGCTCCTCTGTCCTCCACTCGTTACCTGTATTACTGGCACCTGTTTGAACTTGTTATCAGTATAAATGACACCTGTCCACAACCTCAAACAGTCACACTCCAAACTCCACTATGGCCAAGACCAAAGAGCTGTCAAAGGACACCAGAAACAAAATTGTAGACCTGCACCAGGCTGGGAAGACTGAATCTGCAATAGGTAAGCAGCTTGGTTTGAAGAAATCAACTGTGGGAGTAATTATTAGGAAATGGAAGACATACAAGACCACTGATAATCTCCCTCGATCTGGGGCTCCATGCAAGATCTCACCCCGTGGGGTCAAAATGATCACAAGCACGGTGAGCAAAAATCCCAGAACCACACGGGGGGACCTAGTGAATGACCTGCAGAGATCTGGGACCAAAGTAACAAAGCCTACCATCAGTAACACACTACCCCGCCAGGGACTCAAATCCTGCAGTGCGAGACGTGTCCCCCTGCTTAAGCCAGTACATGTCCAGACCCGTCTGAAGTTTGCTAGAGTGCATTTGGATGATCCAGAAGAGGATTGGGAGAATGTCATATGGTCAGATGAAACCAAAATAGAACGTTTTGGTAAAAACTCAACTCGTCGTGTTTGGAGGACAAAGAATGCTGAGTTGCATCCAAATAACACCATACCTACTGTGAAGCATGGGGGTGGAAACATCATGCTTCGGGGCTGTTTTTCTACAAAGGGACCAGGACGACTGATCCGTGTAAAGGAAAGAATGAATGGTGACATGTATCGTGAGATTTTGAGTGAAAACCTCCTTCCATCAGCAAGGGCATTGAAGATGAAACGTGGCTGGATCTTTCAGCATGACAATGATCCCAAACACACCGCCCGGGCAACGAAGGAGTGGCTTCGTAAGAAGCATTTCAAGGTCCTGGAGTGGCCTAGCCAGTCTCCAGATCTCAACCCCATACAAAATCTTTGGAGGGAGTTGAAAGTCCGTGTTGCCCAGCGACAGCCCCAAAACATCACTGCTCTAGAGGAGATCTGCATGGAGGAATGGGCCAAAATACCAGCAACAGTGTGTGAAAACCTTGTGAAGACTTACAGAAAACGTTTGACCTGTGTCATTGCCAACAAAGGGTATATAACAAAGTATTGAGAAACTTTTGTTATTGACCAAATACTTATTTTCCACCATCATTTGCAAATAAATTCATTAAAAATCCTACAATGTGATTTTCTGGATTTTTTTTTCTAATTTTGTCTGTCATAATTGACGTGTACCTATGATGAACATTACAGGCCTCTCTCATCTTTTTAAGTGGGAGAACTTGCACAATTGGTGGCTGACTAAATACTTTTTTTCCCCACTGTAGATCCACACATGTTATTGTCTATATCATGCAGAATTGTCATCTCATTGTTCCTTAGGGAGCTCGTTCTATAATACAGACGTTGGTGATTTCTGTCCCAGGTAGTTGCAAAAATCTGGTAACTTTCCCCAAATTCCCTTGTTTTCCAGAAAACCCGGTTGGAAGGTTTCCTGAATCAGGAGGGAATAAACAGTAAATCTGGAATCTTCAAACAGGATTTCTGGAAAACCTGGGGATTATGGGAAGTTGGTGGATTTTTGCAACTCTAGTCCCAGGAGACTGAACTGTGTGCACGTTTTTATTCCTGCCTAGCACAAACATCTCATTCAACTAATCATGGTCTTCCATTTAGACCACAATTAGTTGAGTGAAGTGTTAGTAGAGTGCTGGAACCTGGACACTCCTGTGTAAACTGTGGCTGTCTGACTACAATTGTCTAAATACAGGTGCCATGTTTTCTTTTGCTAATCCATGCAGGTTTGTCATCTCATAAGGAGTGGAGAAGCCCTATGCACCATAAACCTTAATACTGGAGTAACTTCCTGTCAGAGAAACTGTGATTAGAGGGTTAGACAGGAGGCCCTGGGCCAATGGGAGGTCACGGGTGAGGGCTTGGGGGTCAGAGAGAGTGGGCTAGTATGTTTAACATGGCCCGGTGCCCCGGGTGGGTGGAGTTTGCACATTTTAGACCATTCCATTGGTCCTTATGTGAAATCTCCACCAATCTGGGGCACCGAGCCATGCAAAACGAACTGGCCCAGTAAGAGGGGACATTACAGACATGAAGATAGAACTCCCCCAACACTCCTCACATTGAGTTGCTGCGTCTGATTTAAAGGCCCCCTTATAGTCCTCAATAATCAACAATGTAATACTTATTACAGGTTAACTCTCTTGCTTTCTTTCAAGCACACTCAGTACTTCTATCCATCCCTCTCCAGGTGCTAGAGACAGAACATTCCAAAGACCTCCAGAGCCTTCTGACCAATTACCTGCCATCTCTCCAGAGCACAGAGAAGTAGGCTCCATTTGTAATAGTATACTGATGCAACTTCACTAGTGCTGTCTGTGTGATATAGCAGATAATCAAGGTCTTCACTAGTGCTGTCTGTGTGATATAGCAGATAATCAAGGTATTCACTAGTGCTGTCTGTGTGATATAGCAGATAATCAAGGTCTTCACTAGTGCTGTCTGTGTGATATAGCAGATAATCAAGGTCTTCACTAGTGCTGTCTGTGTGATATAGCAGATAATCAAGGTCTTCACTAGTGCTGTCTGTGTGATATAGCAGATAATCAAGGTCTTCACTAGTGCTGTCTGTGTGATATAGCAGATAATCAAGGTCTTCACTAGTGCTGTCTGTGTGATATAGCAGATAATCAAGGCCTTCACTACTGCTGTCTGTGTGATATAGCAGATAATCAAGGCCTTCACTAGTGCTGTCTGTGTGATGTAGCAGATAATCAAGGTCTTCACTAGTGCTGTCTGTGTGATAGAGCAGATAATCAAGGTCTTCACTACTGCTGTCTGTGTGATAGAGCAGATAATCAAGGTATTCACTAGTGCTGTCTGTGTGATATAGCAGATAATCAAGGTCTTCACTAGTGCTGTCTGTGTGATATAGCAGATAATCAAGGTCTTCACTAGTGCTGTCTGTGTGATATAGCAGATAATCAAGGTCTTCACTAGTGCTGTCTGTGTGATATAGCAGATAATCAAGGTCTTCACTAGTGCTGTCTGTGTGATATAGCAGATAATCAAGGCCTTCACTAGTGCTGTCTGTGTGATGTAGCAGATAATCAAGGTCTTCACTAGTGCTGTCTGTGTGATAGAGCAGATAATCAAGGTCTTCACTACTGCTGTCTGTGTGATAGAGCAGATAATCAAGGTATTCACTAGTGCTGTCTGTGTGATATAGCAGATAATCAAGGTCTTCACTAGTGCTGTCTGTGTGATATAGCAGATAATCAAGGTCTTCACTAGTGCTGTCTGTGTGATATAGCAGATAATCAAGGTCTTCACTAGTGCTGTCTGTGTGATATAGCAGATAATCAAGGTCTTCACTAGTACTGTCTGTGTGATATAGCAGATAATCAAGGTCTTCACTAGTGCTGTCTGTGTGATATAGCAGATAATCAAGGTCTTCACTAGTACTGTCTGTGTGATATAGCAGATAATCAAGGTCTTCACTAGTCCTGTCTGTGTGATATAGCAGATAATCAAGGCCTTCACTAGTGCTGTCTGTGTGATATAGCAGATAATCAAGGTCTTCACTAGTGCTGTCTGTGTGATATAGCAGATAATCAAGGCCTTCAGTAGTGCTGTCTGTGTGATATAGCAGATAATTCAGGGTCCCTGGTTGGGTTTACTGTACTTCAGAACTCATGTTCTCTCCTTCGAAAACTCTCCCAGACTTCAATAAAAACTTCCGCTTGTTCTTCCGCCTGTCCCCAGACAACACTTAGAGCTTATGATTCAAAAGTAAAAATTAATGTCTCATGTCCAGGGTGAATAACACTTTTATTAATGTATATCAGACATCACTTGCGTCGACTAAAATATACACTGAATGTACAAAACATTAGGAACACCTGCTCTTTCCATGACAGACTGACCAGGTGAATGATATGATGCCTTATTGATGTCACCTGTTAAATCCACTTTATATCAGTGTAGATGAAGGGGAGGAGACAGGTTAAATAAGGATTTTTAAGCCTTGAGACAATTGAGACATGGGTTGTGTATGTGTGCCATTCAGAGGGTGAACGGGCAAGAAAATATTTAAGCGCCTTTGAACTGGGTATGGCAGTAGGTGCCAGGCGCACCGGATTTGAGCGTGTCAAGAACTGCACCGCTGCTGGGTTGACGCTCAACAGTTTCCTGTGTGTATCAAGAATGGTCCACCACCCAAAGGACATCCAATGGACATCCAGCCAACTTGACCCAACTGTGGGAAGCATTGGAGTCAACATGGGCCAGCATCCCTGTGGAACGCTTTCGACACCTTGTAGAGTCCATGCCCTGACGAATTGAGGCTGTTCTGAGGGCAAAAGGGGATGCAATGCAATATTAGGAAGGTGTTCCTAATGTTTTGTACACTTTGTATATCAAAGACCAGATTGAAGAATGGGACAAAGATAAGTGAATATCAGTTCTTGCATTTGTATGAGTTTGTATGAATGAGTGGTTACAGGATATGTAGACGTTCCAAACTGACAGAAGGGTGTTCCACATTCTTTGTTTAGCAATGACTAAAAGTTCCAACTGGACAAGTCCAGAAATTAAAAATGTAAAAGTCCTTGAGGAACGGTCCGTGGTCAACCCACGGCAGGCACGCTCTGAGGGATCCAATCCAGTGTTTGCAGTAGGCCTCTCCTGGGTTGTGTTGTACTCAGTGAAAGAGAGAGATTGTCCGATTGCGCCGTAGGGCCAAGTATAATAAACTGCAATACCTCTCCAAAAATGATGAAACTAAATCACAATGAAGCAACAAAAGAACTAAGGAAAGGAGTATAATCATATCAAAGCAAAAACAAACAATAATGGGGAAATCAATAAGGCTTGATACTGTCATTTCAACCTAAATAAATGGAGAAACGGGACAGTGGCTCAAGTAATGTTATCTGGTATCAACAAAGGTCAACGTCTATTCAGGAAAGTTCAGGTTCTCAATGGTCTCTGTCGTAAGAGCCAGTGGAGGGACACTAGTGACTCAAATAGTTCAGATGTGAGCTGGGAGTGAATGTTCAGGCAGAAAGTCTCTATAATCCACAATGACTTGTCGAGTGCGATCCAAAGGAATTTGCCTCAGTTGTTAGTCTATAGTGGTGCGGATGGAAAGAAGGGTAGGCTACTTCACTTAGGGAATGGTGAATGTGCATTAACGAGTGTAGCATAAAGCAATAGAGAATGTTGGCAGATCTGATCCCTACACAGGCTCAAGGGACCCCTTGCAAGTCTTCAGTCCCAAAAACGTTTCTGCCGCAGCCACAATCATGTCCAGTTTCTTAGACGTCTTTGAGACTTGTGCTGTCCAATTTATAACTGTGGCAATGAACGCAAAACAAATAAACATTTTTAACACACAGGGTATGTTTTGTCTGGCAGCAAACATTTACTACAGGCTGTGGTGTATCCACTACCATATCTTCCCTAGCATCACTCGTTTTCTCAATTACTTTAATCGCCTCCGAATAGGAGATTCGATTGACCTCTAACCTTTGCCCCCTCAATCTCCTTCACCCTTACAGGGCACTCCAGGAACTCAGGATCATCAACCCCACCACAATTGCAACACCGTCGTCCTTCTACACACCGTTCTTCAGTATACATTTACATTTACATTTTAGTCATTTAGCAGACGCTCTTAACCAGAGCGACTTACAGGAGCAATCAGGGTTAAGTGCCTTGCTCAAGGGCACATTAACGTCATTTAGCAGACGCTCTTAGCCAGAGCGACTCACAAATTGGTGCGTTCACCCTATAGCCAGTGGGATAACCACTTTACAATTTGGGGGGGGGGGGTTGGAAGGAATACTTTATCCTATCCCAGGTATTCCTTAAAGAGGTGGGGTTTCAAATGTCTCCGGAAGGTGGTGAGTGACTCCGCTGTCCTGGCGTCGTGAGGGAGCTTGTTCCACCATTGGGGTGCCAGAGCAGCGAACAGTTTTGACTGGGCTGAGCGGGAGCTATGCTTCCGCAGAGGAAGGGGAGCCAGCAGGCCAGAGGTGGATGAACGCAATGTCCTCGTTTGGGTGTAGGGACTGATCAGAGCCTGAAGGTACAGAGGTGCCGTTCCCCTCACTGCTCCATAGGCAAGCACCATGGTCTTGTAGCGGATGCGAGCTTCAACTGGAAGCCAGTGGAGTGTGCGGAGGAGGGGGGTGACGTGAGAGAACTTGGGAAGGTTGAACACCAGACGGGCTGCGGCATTCTGGATGAGTTGTAGGGGTTTAATGGCACAGGCAGGGAGCCCAGCCAACAGCGAGTTGCAGTAGTCCAGACGGGAGATGACAAGTGCCTGGACCAGGACCTGCGCCGCTTCCTGTGTAAGGCAGGGTCGCACTCTCCGAATGTTGTAGAGCATGAACCTGCAGGAGCGGGTCACCGCCTTGATGTTGGCGGAGAACGACAGGGTGTTGTCCAGGGTCACGCCTAGGCTCTTCGCACTCTGGGAGGAGGACACAGCGGAGTTGTCAACCGTGATGGCGAGATCATGGAACGGGCAGTCCTTCCCCGGGAGGAAGAGCAGCTCCGTCTTGCCAGGGTTCAGCTTGAGGTGGTGATCCGTCATCCATACTGATATATCTGCCAGACATGCAGAGATGCGATTCGCCACCTGGTTATCAGAAGGGGGAAAGGACCAGGTGTGTATACTCTGTCCGTCTGCACACACTTGAAACACAGTCAAATTCTTACATTGCAGTGGTTTGGAGATGACAGCTCTTACAGCGTATCTTACATAACCAAGCTTCACATGTCATGAATCCCGCTTCCTGAGTCTGTTTCTGCCTGAGTTGTCTGTTTTCTGTCTTGGAGTCTGTTTCCTGAAGGTTCCTTAACGCACCCTGTCTGGTTGCCGGGCGACGAAGCTAGGCGGGAGATCTCTCGATTACCCGCACCTGCATCTCATCAGCTGTCTGCACACCTGGTCCTGATCATCACCTCTTCATGAGCTCTGACCTGACATCCGTTCCCTGCCGGATCGTTAGCCATGAACAGTATGTTGTGCCTGCGTATCAGCCTCAAGTTACTAAGAGTTAGTTTTGTTGTTTTGTAAGAAACGTTTTTCAACAAATTGGCGGAATGAATACACCCTGATCACACGTGAACACTTTCATAGCCAAACAGTTTGTTGTATTCCTTCTTGCATCTAAATGCTCTCCTCTCACATTTTTCCTTCATTTGTGAACAACACAAAAACCTTTCCAAGCCAAACCATCATATCATAACCGCTACAAACAGCCTACATCGTTGTCACCATATTAGCTAAAGTAACATCCTAGTCAACATAGCTAATAGAACTAACATGTTAGTAAACCTGCTACAATCATACAGCACAGTGTACTGTCAGTAAGCAGTTTAGCAGTTATACCGGCGGGCCCCGGTGGCAATAAATTAGTAAAACCAAAAGCTTACCTTGACTTGGAAGAGTTCCAGTGTTGGATAGTCATAGCCAGCTACCTAACATAGCATCCCTCTGTTTGAGCCGGGTATTTGAGTAGGCAAAACTAACCATTTGCATTTGCTAGCTAAGTAAGTGAAACTGAAAAAAATGACAAAATATCTCTCTCTCTTGCTCCTCCTTCATTTTTGAAGAAATTAATTTGTTAAAAACTGTTAAACTATTGTCTTTCTCTCTCTTTGAGTCAAATACTCAATATATTTTATGCACTGCAGTGCTAGCTAGCTGTAGCTTATGCTTTCAGTACTAGATTCATTCTCTGATCCTTTGATTTGGTGGACAACATGTCAGTTCATGCTGCAAAAGGTTAGAGGATGTCCTGCGGAAGTTGTCATAATTACTGTGTAAGTCTATGGAAGGGGGTGAGAACCATGAGCCTCCTAGGTTTTGTATTGAAGTCAATGTACCCAGAGGTGGACGGAAGCTAGCTGTCATTGCAAAACAGTGTGTTTTAATCAATTATTTGGTGAAATATTAATGTAAACATTTTTTATATAGTTGTATCTAAAAGGATCACTTTTTTTATGTTTCACTATTTTTATTTTTGTATGAAATTCACTGAGGAGTATGGTCCTCCCCTTCCTCCTCTAAGGAGTTTCCACTGATTGCAGGGAATACTGACTGGAGATGTTCCGCCCTCCAGGGCCCCTGAACCTGTGTAGGGATGTGATCTGGATTGGACTGTGACTTTTATTATTATGTATTTTTATTTTGTGTGATGCAGTTTGTCCTCCTTTTCCGCAATGGACATTTATTTTTTCTCCAGTTTACTAACCGAACAGTAGGTGGAGGCATACACATTACGAGAACGTTATTATACTAGATAAGAAGAAGAGGTAGTTAGTCCATCAGTCCAATAGATGTCGATGTTGCACTGTGGTAGTGGGGGAACAGGAAGATCCGGTTTGGCGCGCCCCATTGTTCAGAATAAAGAATGCGCCAGACATGTGCTGTCAAGACGACAACTTTGTGTCTGTTTCAAATGTATTACTACAGGTATGTAATAGCACGTTTAAACTTTCTAATATCGAAAGAACATGTCATAACATGCTAGGTAATAAATACGTCAAGGTATTCTCCCATTTGGTAAAGTTATTATGTGTCAAACCGAGTGAGTGAAAGAACGTGATAAAAACTATTTTACAAGTCACATAGCTAGAGATTTGCGATTTGTCTGAATGAATGTACATAATTTCGTCAATGTAATTTAATAAAGAATCAATTTGAGATTTCTGTGTTCGTTTTACATGTTGTTGGTTTTGTGTAAAAATGTATAATCTTACGAGCTGTTAAAATTGCGTCGTGCATTCTGATGTTCGTTTAAAGTCCACGTAGAAGATAATGGCCCCTATCAGATATTTATGTAGTTGGTGCAGTATATTATTTTACTGTAGTAAATATACATTGGGTGGTCGGGTTTGTTCGAGCCCTGAATGCTGATTGGCTGAAAGCCGTGGTATATCAGAAGTACACCACAGGTATGACAATATATATATATATATATTTTTTTTTACTGTTCTACAGTGGCGGCTCCTGAAAAAATTCTCAGGAGGGGCAATTTTTCTGATGATTTAGGTGACCTACACACATTTAAAAAAAGATATGTCCAGCAACAACATGAAGACAGGGGCAGCATATAAGTCAATACCAGAAGCATTTATTGACTGATCTCAAAAGTGTTGGCTTACCAGGGTTGGTGGAGCCCTCAGTTTCATCTTTGCCTCGCAAAGCTAACTCAAACACTCCGCAAAACTTCACACACTGGATTAGCCGGCTGAGGATGTGGTGGTTCTTGCTAATGTCGTAGTAAATATATTTGTTATAGTGAATATGGAATATGATATGTTGAGTAAAATGTTGTGCTAAGATCTATTTAGGTCAGGAGCTGGTTATAAGTTATGTTCCTATCCAATATCAATGGACAAAAGGGTCCTATCTTGTCAGCCTTGTCAGCAGGTGGCCAAGGACAACACCCACGCCATAGGCCTCTCAGTTCTTCCAACTCACGAGTTCTTGCTCTGAGGACACACACACACACAAACACACACACACACACATCATCACTGTTAAACACACACACACACACACACACATCATCACTGTTAAACACACACACATACACACACACACAAAAATCCCCTCTCTTAGGCTGAACATTTGAAGACAGAGAACCCGACTCAGAGCCAATGCAACAGTGACAGTAGCCTGGAGGGGACCTCGCCCAACTCATCAGGACCAATCAGAAGATCAGAACTACTAGATTGAACCTACTTCATTTATTGCATAAAATGTCTGCACACAATGTTTCGGGGCTCTCTTCAGATAATAATAATAATAATATGCCATTTAGCAGACGCTTTTATCCAAAGCGACTTACAGTCATGCGTGCATACATTTTTGTGTATGGGTGGTCCCGGGGATCGAACCCACTACCTTGGCGTTACAAGCACCATGCTCTACCAGCTGAGCTACAGAAAGTGGATACTCATGGATGCGCATTGCAATTGTAAAATGTCAACACAATTGGAGACACCACGTCATTTTTGGAGACATGTTATTGACAGTAAACTATTGTAGATGCGACTGCTAACTAAATAAAACATTTTAGCTGGCTAGCTAATCATCTTAGCTAAATGTGGGGCAAACAATTCAGTTATTTACCGTTAATTTGAGGGATTGGGGTGAAAGAAATCGAGTTACATAGTGATACTTTACGATATACTGTATTGACAATATCGCAATATTTTAGCGCTAGTTGGCTGTACCTGCACCAAAACACCATTATTGTTCCTTCATAGCTTGTTCTCAATCTTTTCACATTGGGAGCCAATTTGTGTTCAGCACTTTTATTTCCATGACTGATCAAAACTCGTTCTCATGGCTTTCTGATCCCTCTGCAACAGACATATGGTGCGCAATAAAATCACAGTATCGAATCGCAATACGTATAGAATCATGAGACTCGCAATGCTGATGCATATATCTTATCGTGAGGTTCCTGGCAATTCCCAGCCCAAGTTCATTTGCCACAACAAATCTCTTCGCTAGCAAACGCAATGTGTCTCCAGCAATGTTTACTTTTTTGACGTTCTATGGCATCTCCACTTTCCAAGCATATATGACCACATGTAATATTTTGGTAAGTGATGCAAATAGTGAACTATGTAGGGCCAGGATGTAAAATATATGTAGCTGCAGCAATTTCTCTTATCTGATATGGTAAGTAATGGGGCTTGATTTATAGCTCCCTAAGAGTTTGACGAACGGGTCCGTGAACGCGATTGCAGATATCTTTACCTCTGAATAAACTGCCTTATATTATACAATTATCCACCTTGTCCAAAAGTCTCTACTTTTTCTCCGTTCTCCAGTAAACTTGTTTTATCAACAATAGTAAGGTTCAATGACACAGAAAGCAGTTCAATGTCGGGGTACAGAGTCGCTCTCTTACCAGGATCGCGGTCCGCTCTGACCAGGGTGAAGGTGGCCGGCTCCACCTCTCTGCCAGCAGCGTTTTCATTATTTAGTCAGTTCGTAGCGGGTATGTACACGATCAACAAGATCAGTCCAAAACCGAAGATCAGTCCAAAGCAGAATGTTTGCAGAATGTTTGTAAACTAAGTCTACAAATTAAAAACATAAAATAACGCCACACTGCAGGTCGCAACATAGACGCTGATAGCCGCCATTGTCTTAGTTACGTTCAACGTTACGTCACGTATGACGAAAGCGCGTAAGTGCATGCACACAGACACCCATAGAGAATGTATTGGAAGCTTTGAAATGTGAAAAAAATAGATTTTACAGGCTATGAGAGACTTCTGGGCGATTTTCAACCTGACTGAAATCGCCCAAAAAACGGGCGGGGCCATTTGAAGCACGACTTTAGCCTGATTTGACATTTAGTGGCTGGCAGATCAGACGTGAACACTGATAACTGCTGTTGCCGTGATATAATTTTTTATAAATGTATATATTTTTTTTATATATTTTTATTATTTTATTTTTTATAATTGATTAGAAAAAAAATCCCTTCCTTTTCCCGTTTGGCAGTGCGTCGCCCATATCGCCCTATTGAACAAGCCGTCCCTGCTGTTCTACATATGTTGGTAACCAGTTTATAATAGCAATTAGGCGACTCAGGCGTTGCATCGTGCCTAACAGCCCTTAGCCGTGGTATATTGACCATATACCACACCTCCTCGGGCCTCTGGCCTGGTTCTGACTTGGAAAATAATTTATTACCTTACAATTTATGCTCCCCGCATATAACCACGAAGACGGCCGGAAAGGCACTAAAGCAAGATCGTAAATGGTGAGTCTACTGTAGCCTACAGTCCATGGTAAACTGGTGCGCACCAAGTTGGACTATATGTTTTAGTATTTGATTTGGAGAACCTCAAACCCAACTTTTAGAACAATATTACAGTATTATAAAAATGGATTTATGAGTTTGTAATTTGTGAATGTTTTCTGGGGTGCTCTAAGTTACTATTATATGCGCTTCAAGCATTGAGAAATAGCTGCTATGTGCCCTTTAACAGACTTCAGTGCAGTAGCTCTGAAAATCCCTTCTCCGTATGTAGTGGTCCTCTGTAGCTCAACTGGTAGAGCACGGCGCTTTAAACGCCAAGGTAGTGGGTTCGATCCCCGGGACCACCCATACACAAAAAAATGTATGCACGCATGACTGTAAGTCGCTTTGGATAAAAGCGTCTGCTAAATGGCATATTATTATTATTATTATTATTATTATTATTATAATAGAGTTTTCAGACATTACATTTGTCCACATTTGTAAACTACAATTCCGATGCTCTGTTTTAACATTGAGAAACGTCAATAATCATCGCTTTCACAAACGTATGCTAATATGCCTCTTATCTTTCATGTCAGCCAGAACTAATCTTTCAAATAAAGATACACTTACTGTAGCAGTTTTACACAGATCCATACACTGTGTGTGCCTCCAGCTGACAAACTACACTTCCTCCCCAGTTAGCTGACACACAGGTGTTGGGAGAACGCTAGATAGCTAATTAGCACAGGGCCTATGGCTTCCGTCTGTCTCCTGTGAACAAGTGCTGTAACATGGAGATAGGACCATGTGGGAACACTAACCCTATAAAAGTGTGTAGTAATTTAACCTTTTTGTGTTTTGAAAATTATATTTAGCTGATATGAAAGTTTCCAAAAACGTACCGCAAGCGATGCGTGTTAATGTTGAGGCTCTTAACAAAACTGCCCCAGTCAGAAGATACTATCGTCAAGAGGCACTAAAGCAGTTAGCGTCTATGAATGGGGGAGCAATGCAGGTGCATTAGAGAGAGACAATTTCACTGTTGCACTACTGTTTTGAAGCTGAATGTAATGAATGGGTATTTTCCAGTTAAGCATAGGAAGCATAGTTAATTACATCATGACAAGCTAACAATGTATGGTTAAATAGTTAATCACAACATGAGAAGAAGAGGCCTGAAACAGAGCAAGGTAATAGCTCAGGGAACTATGAAACAGAGTCAGGAAATGGCTCTGTTAGTTTTTAACCATATGATGAGGATTTTTCAGTGGACTATGGGATGGACATGGTTAATCAACAAACACAGAGCCAGGGTTAAACATTGATACATCTCTGTTGCTAGGCAAGAACGTAATTGGTTTCTCTCATTGGGTTTTGGCCTCCCGAGTGGCGCAGTGGTGTAAGGCACTGCATCACAGTGCTAGCTGTGCCACTAGAGATCCTGGTTCGAAGGCTCTGTCGTAGCCGGCCGCGACCGGGAGACCCATGGGGCGGCGCACAATTGGCCCAGCGTCGTCCAGGGTAGGGGAGGGAATGGCCGGCAGGGATGTAGCTCAGTTGGTAGAGCATGGTGTATTGCAACATCAGGGTTGTGGGTTCGATTCCCACGGGGGGTATGAAAACTAAAAAAATATATGTATGCACTCACTAACTGTAAGTCGCTCTGGATAAGAGTTTCTGCTAAATGACTGAAATGTAAAAGTAAAAGGCTTTGAAGTACTACTGAAGTCGTTTTGGGGGGATTTGTACTTTACTATTTATATGTTCTGGCAACTTTTACTCCACTACATTCCTAAAGAAAAGTTGTACTTTTTTCTCCCATACATTTTCCCTGACACCCAAAAGTACTCGTTACATTTATAATGCTCAGGCAGGACAGCAATATGGTCCAATTCACTCACCTATCGATATCACGCATTGTCACCCCTACTGCCCCTGATCTGGCGGACTCACTAAACACAAATACTGCATTTGTAAATGACGTCTGAGTGTTGGAGTGTGTCCCTGGCCGTCCGTAAATATTTGTTTTGTTGTTGAGTGAAAGAATACAGTGAAGATAAGGTTAATAGCTCATAGTGCTGCCTAAAACAAAACTTTAACATTGTACTAAATGGTTTTTGAGTCATTTATTCATTTCTGTGAATTTAGGAAATCTTCTATAGGTTAAGTGCACTTCCGTTGTGTGCACTTGTCTAATGTGAATTAATGTTTTGTTGTCAATGCTTAGCTACCTGATCTGTTGAAATTTGGTAATTGAACAAGAATAAATATAATATATTTTTGAGGATAAAGAAAGTTCCAGAACTGTCAAGACTGTTAATCATAGTTAACCACTCTATCTCATACAAGGATGGAAAACCTGACAAACTAAGTATGGTGCAAAGGAAGAGGCCTCCAACAAAGCCAGGAAATGACTCCGTTATTTGATTATGCCTATGGAGGAAATGGCCAATTAAATAATTAAAATGGAAACAGAGTCAGGAAATGGACCTGTTATTGGATTGAAGGGTTAAAACAGAGCCAGGAAATGGCTGTTATTTTTTACATAATAAGGTTTGGTTTCGCCACTATTGTCTCCTAAAACTGAATGAATGGAATGAGGAGAAGCCAGATTGCGCCACTATTAAAGAATAAGGAAGTGAGCGGGGCGGTCAAGATGTTAAGATTGGAAACAATGGTGGAGTAAACTAATGAGGGAGGGATTCAGCTAAAAAGGCGCGTCCTATAAGCTGACAACTGAGGGTTGGAGAGTCGGTTGCTCTGCAGACCAGCTCGGCTCTATTGCTTGTGTAAAAAAGTCTATCTTGATTCTACAAAAACTCTGGAAGTTCTTTGTTTTTACTGAGGATAAGGACAATTCTCCACAACATTGTCCATTTCTCTTTATTGCTACAGGCCGAATAGGATTAAGTCTGAGGCCGGTAACATCAACAGTGAGGACAAACCCAGCCTGCCTCTCTCCTTCCACACTGAGTCCAAACCTACAGTTTTTTTTTTTTTTTCACCTTTATTTAACCAGGTAAGCCAGTTGAGAACAGGTTCTCATTTACAACTGCGACCTGGCCAAGATAAAGCAAAGTAGTGCAATAAAAACAACAGAGTTACATATGGGGTAAAAAAAAAAACATAAAGTCAGAAAATACAACAGAAAATATATATACAGTGTGTGCAAATGTAGCAAGTTATGGAGGTAAGGCAATAAATAGGCTATAGTGCAGAATAATTACAATAGTATTAACACTGGAATGCTAGATGTGCAAGAGATTATGTGCAAATAGAGATACTGGGGTGCAAAAGAGCAAAATAAATAACAATATAGGGATGAGGTAGTTGGGTGGGCTAATTTCGGATGGGCTGTGTACAGGTGCAGTGATCGGTAAGGTGCTCGGACAACTGATGCTTAAAGTTATTAAGGGAGATAAGAGTCTCCAGCTTCAGAGATTTTTGCAATTCGTTCCAGTCATTGGCAGCAGAGAACTGGAAGGAATGGCGGCCAAAGGAGGTGTTGGCTTTGGGAATGACCAGTGAGATATACCTGCTGGAGCGTAGACTACGGGTGGGTGCTGCTATGGTGACCAATGAGCTAAGATAAGGCGGGGATTTGCCTAGCAGTGATTTATAGATGGCCTGGAGCCAGTGGGTTTGACGACGAACATGTAGTGAGGACCAGCCAACAAGAGCGTACAGGTCACAGTGGTGGGTAGTGTATGGGGCTTTGGAGACAAAACGGATGGCACTGTGATAGACTACATCCAATTTGCTGAGTAGAGTGTTGGAGGCTATTTTGTAAATTACATCGCCGAAGTCAAGGATCGGTAGGATAGTCAGTTTTACGAGGGCATGTTTGGCAGCATGAGTGAAGGAGGCTTTATTGCGAAATAGGAAGCCGATTCTAGATTTAACTTTGGATTGGAGATTCTTTATGTGAGTCTGGAAGTTGAGTTTACAGTCTAACCAGACACCTAGGTATTTGTAGTTGTCCACATACTCTAGGTCAGACCCGTCGAGAGTGGTGATTCTAGTCGGGTGGGCGGGTGCCAGCAGCGTTCGATTGAAAAGCATGCATTTAGTTTTACTAGTGTTTAAGAGCAGTTGGAGGCTACTGAAGGATTGTTGTATGGCATTGAAGCTCGTTTGGAGGTTTGTTAACACAGTGTCCAATGAAGGGCCAGATGTATACAAAATGGTGTCGTCTGCGTAGAGGTGGATCAGAGAGTCACCAGCAGCAAGAGCGACATCATTGATATACACGGAGAAAAGTGTCGGCCCAAGAATTGAACCCTGTGGCACCCCCATAGAGACTGCCATAGGTCCAGACAACAGGCCCTCCGATTTGACACACTGAACTCTATCTGAGAAGTATTTGGTGAACCAGGCGAGGCAGTCATTTGAGAAACCAAGGCTATTTAGTCTGCCAATAAGAATGCGGTGGTTGACAGAGTCGAAAGCCTTGGCCAGGTCGATGAAGACGGCTGCACAGTACTGTCTATTATCAATCGCGGTTATAATATCGTTTAGGACCTTGAGCGTGGCTGAAGTGCACCCGTGACCAGCTCGGAAACCGGATTGCATAGCGGAGAAGGTACGGTGGTATTCGAAATGGTCGATGATCTGTTTGTTAACTTGGCTTTCGAATACTTTCGAAAGGCAGGGCAGGATGGATATAGGTCTGTAGCAGTTTGGATCTAGAGTGTCACCCCCTTTGAAGAGGGGGATGACCGCGGCAGCTTTCCAATCTCTGGGGATCTCAGACGTTATGAAAGAGAGGTTAAACAGACTAGTAATAGGGTTAGCGACAATTTCAGCGGCTAGTTTTAGAAAGAAAGGGTCCAGATTGTCTAGCCCAGCTGATTTGTAGGGGTCCAGATTTTGCAGCGCTTTCAAAACATCAGCTGTCTGAATTTGTGTGAAGGAGAAGCGGGGGGGGGCATGGGCAAGTAGCAGCAGAGGGTGCAGAGTTGGTGGCCGGGTTAGTGGTAGCCAGATGGAAAGCATGGCCAGCTGTAGCAAAATGCTTGTTGAAATTCTCGATTATTGTAGATTTATCGGTGGTGATAGTGTTTCCTAGCCTCAGTGCAGTGGGCAGCTGGGAGGAAGTGCTCTTATTCTCCATGGACTTTACAGTGTCCCAAAACTTTTTGGAGTTTGTGCTACAGGATGCAAATTTCTTTTTGAAAAAGTTAGCCTTTGCTTTCCTGACTGCTTGTGTGTATTGGTTCCTAACTTCCCTGAAAAGTTGCATATCGCGGGGGCTATTTGATGCTAATGCTGTACGCCACAGGATATTTTTGTGCTGGTCAAGGGCAGTCAAGTCTGAGGAGAACCAGGGGCTATATCGGTTCTTAGTTCTGTATTTTTTGAATGGGGCATGTTTATTTAAGATTGAGAGGAAATTACTTTTAAGGAACAACCAGGCATCCTCTACTGACGGAATGAGATCTATATCCATCCAGGATACCTGGGCCAGGTCAATTAGGAAGGCCTCCTCGCTAAAGTGTTTTAGGGAGCGTTTGACAGTGATGAGGGGTGGTCGTTTGACCGCGGACCCGTTACGGACGCAGGCAATAAGGCAGTGATCGCTGAGATCCTGGTTGAAGACAGCTGAGGTGTATTTAGAGGGTATGTTAGTCAGGATGATATCTATGAGGGTACCCATGTTTACGGATTTTGGGTTGTACCTGGTAGGTTCGTTGATAATTTGCGTGAGGTTGACGGCATCTAGCTTGGATTGTAGGATGGCTGGGGTATTAAGCATATCCCAATTTAGGTCACCAAGCAGTACAAACTCTGAGGATAAATGGGGGCTAATCAATTCACATATGGTGTCCAGGGCACAGCTGGGGGCTGAGGGGGGTCTGTAGCAAGCGGCAACAGTGAGAGACTTATTTCTGGAAAGGTGGATTATTAGAAGTAGAAGCTCAAACTGTTTGGGCACAGACCTGGATAGTATGATAGAGCTCTGCAGGCTATCTCTACAGTAGATTGCAACTCCACCCCCTTTGGCAGTTCTATCTAGACGGAAAATGTTATAGTTGGGGATGGAAATTTCAGAATTTTTGGTGGCCTTCCTGAGCCAGGATTCAGACACTGCTAGAACATCAGGGTTGGCAGAGTGTGCTAACGCAGTGAATAACTCAAACTTAGGAAGTAGACTTCTGATATTTATGTGCAAGAAACCAAGACTTTGCGATTACAGAAGTCATCAAATGATAGCGCCTGGGGAGTAGGAGTGATACTGAGGGCTGCAGGGCCTGGGTTAGCCTCTACATCACCAGAGGAACAGAGGAGGACTAGAATAAGGATACGGCTAAAGGCTTTAAGAACTGGTCTTCTAGTGCGTTGGGTACATAGAATAAAGGGGGCAGATTTCCGGGTGTTATAGAAAAGATTCAGGGCATTATGTACAGACAAGGATATGGAAGGATATGAGTAAAGTGGAGGTAAACCTAAGCGTTGGGTAACGATGAAAGAGATAGCATCGCTGGAGGTATCTCTAGAGGCATAAATTGAGTCGGTCTCCGCGTGTATTGGGGGAGGTGCAAAGGAGCTATCTAAGGCAAGTTTAGCTAGGCTGGGGGTCTGCAGTGATATAGTACAATTAGAAATAACCGAAACAACAATAAACTAACCATGTTTGGGCTGAGGTTAAACATAAACAGGATGTAGTACCGTAAAAAGGAACAGTCCAGCAGATATCAGCTGTATAGCTGAGTTATCATAAGGTCCGGTGGTGAAGTACTAGTGAGTAAGAGGCTACAGCTAGCGGGCCAGGGCTAGCAGATGGATGGAATCTTCGTGGTTAACGTCGTAACCACATCAGACGATTTCGTCGGCAGACCAGTCGTGTAGGATCGGCGGGGCTCCGTGTCAATACTAGGTGGTCCCGTCCGGTTGACAGAGAGGTAGATAGCCGGGAGATGGGCCTAGCTCAGGATAATTAGCCAGACCACAGCGTCCGTTTTGTTGTAGCTAGCTGGTAGCGACGAATCCGGAGTTAAAGGTCCAGTGATTCAGTGATTCCAGCGGAAAAACTGATATGTTCTGGGTCGATAACGCGCTGTGCAGACTGGCCGAATATCCGGTGATCAATGTCCAGTGATTAAAATTAATCCCGCGGAAGAAAATCCAATGTTCTGGGTGAAACACCGCTAGCTAAGGCTAATAGCAGGTAGCTAGTTAGCTGGCTAGCTGGCTAGCTAGTTTCACTGGAGATTCTAGATAAAAGGTAAGTCAATAATAGAGTCCGTTCCACATTGAGTGAGGCGGGTTGCAGGAAAGTATATTTTGTAGAAGGATGAAAAGTCTGATAGGGAAATAGGTACGAAAAATACAAAAAAACAAGGTATTTACAGGCTATTTACAGACACACGACAGAAACAGGACTGCACTACTTCGCCATCTTGGATTATTACAGTCACTGGGTCCTGATTGTGACAGTGGAGCCCGGTTTACTGCAGGATCCAGAGATGGCATCAGTGAAGCTGGAAGACTGCAGTCAAACACTGGAGCTGAATGTCAACATTAAAGATGAAGAAGAGGAGGAGAAGATTGGGAAATCTGTTTCTCAAGGTAAGAGCAGGTTCGTTCCAACTTCCCACTGTGCATGAAAGGTTGCAGTAGAACTGTTTCATGATGAACTGTTTCAATGGGAAGGTAGATGTTATTTCATGGTACTGAGACTTGCATGGATGACACCAGTATAGTCTGTTTTGTAATGGTAGGCCAGTAATAAACTGGCCCTGAACATCTAAAACTAAGAGCACTGTATTTGGTACAAATCATTTCCTAAGTTCTAGACCTCAGCTGAATCTGGTAATGAATGGTGTGGTTGTTGAACAAGTTGAGGAGACTAAATTACTTGGCATTACCTTAGATTGTAAACTGTCATGGTCAAAACATATAGATTCAATGGTTTTAAAGATGGGGAGAGGTCTGTCCGTAATAGATGCTCTGCTTTTTTGACACCACACTCCAAAAAGCAAGTTCTGCAGGCTCTAGATTTGTCTTATCTTGATTATTGTCCAGTCGTGTGGTCGAGTGCTGTAAGGAAAGACCTAGTTAAGTTAATAAGTATATAGGTTAAAGGTTAAGAACTTTTGTGAAAGAACAGTTTGAAAGATGTGGCATACAGAAGCAAACCGGATGGACATCATGAAAATGATCAGAGAGGTTGAGGAGTAAAAAAACGTAGGCTACGTTGCCTTTTAAAATGTTTTTATGTAATGTTTCATGTTTTGTGTGGACCTCAGGAAGAGTATCTGCTGCTTTTGCGACAGCTTATGGGGATCCTAATACAATACCAAATTACCCAAATACCAGTATTGCCAGCATGTGTTTTATTAACTGGGCTATCTGGAGTGCTCAGAGAGTAGACTAAATAAGTGAAGTAGAAAAACTGCCAGTAATTAGAACTGGCGCAGTGGTCTAAGGCACTGCACCGCAGTGCTAACTGTGCCACTAGAGATCCTGGTTCGAATCCAGGCTCTGTCGCAGCCGGCCGTGACCGGGAGACTCATGGGCGGTGCACAATTGGCCCAGCGACGTCCAGGGTAGGGGAGGGAATGGCCAGCAGGGATGTAGCTCAGTTGATAGAGCATGGCGTTTGCAACGCCAGGGTTGTGGGTTCGTTTCCCACCGGGGGCCAGTATAAAAAATTCAATTAAAATAATAATAATAATGTATTCACTAACTGTAAGTCACTCTGGATAAGAGCGTCTGCTAAATGACTAAAATGTAAATGTAAAATGTACTAGGCTTGGGCGGTATACTGTATAGGAGGTTATTTGGAAAAAGCCACTGGATGGGTTTTCAATACAGCTGAATCTGTTTTCTTGAAGTTTTTCTTGATTAATTTGAATATTTGTAGCTACTTTTTAAGTAAATACCTGCAGTCAACTTGTGCAATACATTATGAGATAAAGAACATTACGTCACATTATTATGTAGCTTACGGTAGTCCCCAGTCAACGAGAAGAGAGCAGAGCCTTGTGAGTCACTCTCTGTCCTGCAGCATGCGCCAGGGGATCTAATTACAGTATGGAATTCACAAATAAATGTTTGCCAGCTAGATATCTTATAACTATTAAGGTAACAGTTTACAATGTGCTAAATGCTCTGCAGTTGTCCATTTGGTTTGCTAATTTAGTAGTTAGTTAGCTGCCTAGCTAAGTGGTTAGCTTCTTTCCAAAATCAAGCATCCCCTTGCTAACAGCAGAGAATCCCCTCCTGGATCAAGACCCTTGCTGGCTAATATTAGTTTTGTGTGGGCAGCAAACTGTGAGAAGTGTTTGAGTTGCTTGTATTGTTGAGGTCAGAAACTGTACAAAATGTTTGCAATGCACTCGTTAGCATTTAGTTAGCGTTCTCTATGATGATTCCTTAGTACTAGTTAGCATTTTGTTAGCATTCTGCTCAGTGACGTTTTTTGGCCTTTGAATATTAGTACTTTTAAAATAAATACCTGTAGTCAAGTTGTTCGCTAGGTAATAGATAAAGCACATCGCGATCATAATTTCGCCCGTTAGATAATTTTTCATTATGAAGCTTTCTGTTAGGTTCTGAACAAACAGAGTAAAAACTCAAACGGACATCTAGGAAAACCTCAATCCAAGTTCATTCATCCACAGGTTTCAATCAGCTGCAAAGACGAAGCATGATTACACAAGCACATATATATTTATAACCTCCTACTAGGCGGAGTCAACTCCTTACACATCTAGACAGCCAATACATCTCTGTTGCTAGTCAGGTTCTTCTCACTGGTGTAGTCATGGCCCTGCCTGATGCTAGAACCTTCGTGGGCGTGAAAGTGTATGCGTGTGAGATAGGACTGTAGTAGGAGGGTCGTTGTGGTGGGCCCCTCTGGCCCCCCTCCCAGAGGTTTCTACTCACTTCATCTGTTGACATGACCTCGAGCCGGATTCCTTGCTCCTCCCTAGTTCTGCAACTGGCCTGCCTTATCAGGAACTGAAACTAGACTGTTGCCCTTTGCCTCCCTCCTTAGGAACATGAATTCTGCACTTCCCCTTGTCTCCCTCAGTAACTTTCCATGCACCAAGTTCCTATCCACCCTTCATTGACCCCAACATATACAGTGCCTGCGGAAAGTATTCAGACCCCTTGACTTTTTCCATATTTTGTTGTGTTACAGCCTTATTCTAAAACTACACACTACCCCATAATGACAAAGCAAAAACAGGTTTTTAGACATTTTTGCCAAACTATTAAACAATTTAAAATGGATTCAGACCCTTTACTCAGTACTTTGTTGAAGCACCTTTGGCAGCGATTATAGCATTGAAAATAGCCCCTGGTTCTCCTCAGACTTGACTGCCCTTGACCAGCACAAAAACATCCTGTGGCGTACAGCATTAGCATCAAATAGCCCCCGCGATATGCAACTTTTCAGGGAAGTTAGGAACCAATATACACAAGCAGTCAGGAAAGCAAAGGCTAACTTTTTCAAACAGAAATTTGCATCCTGTAGCACTAACTCCAAAAAGTTTTGGGACACTGTAAAGTCCATGGAGAATAAGAGCACTTCCTCCCAGCTGCCCACTGCACTGAGGCTAGGAAACACTATCACCACCGATAAATCTACAATAATCGAGAATTTCAACAAGCCATGCTTTCCATCTGGCTACCACTAACCCGGCCACCAACTCTGCACCCTCTGCTGCAACTTGCCCATGCCCCCCCCCGCTTCTCCTTCACACAAATTCAGACAGCTGATGTTTTGAAAGCGCTGCAAAATCTGGACCCCTACAAATCAGCTGGGCTAGACAATCTGGACCCTTTCTTTCTAAAACTAGCCGCTGAAATTGTCGCTACCCCTATTACTAGTCTGTTTAACCTCTCTTTCATAACGTCTGAGATCCCCAGAGATTGGAAAGCTGCCGCGGTCATCCCCCTCTTCAAAGGGGGTGACACTCTAGATCCAAACTGCTACAGACCTATATCCATCCTGCCCTGCCTTTCGAAAGTTTCCGAAAGCCAAGTTAACAAACAGATCATCGACCATTTCGAATACCACCGTACCTTCTCCGCTATGCAATCCGGTTTCCGAGCTGGTCACGGGTGCACTTCAGCCACGCTCAAGGTCCTAAACGATATTATAACCGCGATTGATAATAGACAGTACTGTGCAGCCGTCTTCATCGACCTGGCCAAGGCTTTCGACTCTGTCAACCACCGCATTCTTATTGGCAGACTAAATAGCCTTGGTTTCTCAAATGACTGCCTCGCCTGGTTCACCAACTACTTCTCAGATAGAGTTCAGTGTGTCAAATCGGAGGGCCTGTTGTCTGGACCTATGGCAGTCTCTATGGGGGTGCCATAGGGTTCAATTCTTGGGCCAACACTTTTCTCCGTGTATATCAATGATGTCGCTCTTGCTGCTGGTGACTCTCAGATCCACCTCTACGCAGACGACACCATTTTGTATACATCTGGCCCTTCATTGGACACTGTGTTAACAAACCTCCAAACGAGCTTCAATGCCATACAACAATCCTTCAGTAGCCTCCAACTGCTCTTAAACACTAGTAAAACTAAATGCATGCTTTTCAATCGAACGCTGCTGGCACCCGCCCACCCGACTAGAATCACCACTCTCGACGGGTCTGACCTAGAGTATGTGGACAACTACAAATACCTAGGTGTCTGGTTAGACTGTAAACTCAACTTCCAGACTCACATAAAGAATCTCCAATCCAAAGTTAAATCTAGAATCGGCTTCCTATTTCGCAATAAAGCCTCCTTCACTCATGCTGCCAAACATGCCCTCGTAAAACTGACTATCCTACCGATCCTTGACTTCGGCGATGTAATTTACAAAATAGCCTCCAACACTCTACTCAGCAAATTGGATGTAGTCTATCACAGTGCCATCCGTTTTGTCTCCAAAGCCCCATACACTACCCACCACTGTGACCTGTACGCTCTTGTTGGCTGGTCCTCACTACATGTTCGTCGTCAAACCCACTGGCTCCAGGCCATCTATAAATCACTGCTAGGCAAATCCCCGCCTTATCTTAGCTCATTGGTCACCATAGCAGCACCCACCCGTAGTCTACGCTCCAGCAGGTATATCTCACTGGTCATTCCCAAAGCCAACACCTCCTTTGGCCGCCATTCCTTCCAGTTCTCTGCTGCCAATGACTGGAACGAATTGCAAAAATCTCTGAAGCTGGAGACTCTTATCTCCCTCAATAACTTTAAGCATCAGTTGTCAGAGCACCTTACCGATCACTGCACCTGTACACAGCCCATCCGAAATTAGCCCACCCAACTACCTCATCCCTATATTGTTATTTATTTTGCTCTTTTGCACCCCAGTATCTCTATTTGCACATAATCTCTTGCACATCTAGCATTCCAGTGTTAATACTATTGTAATTATTCTGCACTATAGCCTATTTATTGCCTTACCTCCATAACTTGCTACATTTGCACACACTGTATATATATTTTCTGTTGTATTTCTGACTTTATATGTTTTTTTTTTTTTTTTTTACCCCATATGTAACTCTGTTGTTTTTATTGCACTACTTTGCTTTATCTTGGCCAGGTCGCAGTTGTAAATGAGAACCTGTTCTCAACTGGCTTACCTGGTTAAATAAAGGTGAAATAAAAAAATAAAAATAAAATTGAGTCTTTTTGGGTATGACACTACAAGCTTGGCACATCTGTATTTGGAGAGTTTCTCCCATTCTTCTCTGCAGATTCTCTCAAGCTCTGTCAGGTTGGATTTCGAGCGCTGCTGCACAGCTATTTTCAAGTTTCTCCAGAGATGTTCGATCGGGTTCAAGTCCGGGTTCTGGCTGTCCTACTCAAGGACATTCAGAGACTTGTCCTGAAGCCACTCCTGTGTTGTCTTGGCTGTGTGCTTAGGGTCGTTGTCCTGTTGGAAGGTGAACCTTCGTCCCAGTCTGAGGTCCTGAGCGCTCGGGAGCAGGTTTTCATTAAGCATCTCTCTCTGTACTTTGCTCAGTTCATCTTTGCCTCGATCCTGACTAGTCTCTCAGTCCCTGACGCTGAAAAACATCCCGACAGCATGATGCTGCCACCACCATGCTTCACCGTAGGGATGGTGCCAGGTTTCCTCCAGACGTGGTGCTTGGCATTCAGGCCAAAGAGTTCAATCTTGGTTTCATCCAACCAGAGAATCTTGTTTCTCATGGTCTGAGAGTCTTTAGGTGCCTTTTGGCAAACTCCAAGCGGGCAGTCATGTGCCTTTTACTGACAATTGGCTTCCGTCTGGCCACTCTACCATAAAGGCTTGATTGCTGGAGTGCTGCAGAGATGGTTGACCTTCTGGAATGTTCTCCTATCTCCAGAGGAACTCTAGAGCTCCGTCAGTGACCATCGTGTTCTTGGTCACCTCCCTGACCAAGGCCCTTCTCCCCCAATTGCTCAGTTTGGCCGGGCGGCCAGCTCTAGGAAGAGTCTTGGTGGTTCCAAATTTCTTCCATTTAAGAAAGATGGAGGCCACTGTGTTCTTGGGGACCTTCAATGCTGCAGACATGTTTTGGTACCCTTGCCCAGATCTGTGCCGTGACACAATCCTGTCTCGGGGCTCTACGGACAACTCCTTCGACCTCATGGCTTGGTTTTTACTCTGACATGCACTGTCAACTGTGGGACCTTATATAAACAGGTGTGTTCCTTTCTAAATCATGTCCAATCAATTGAATTTACCAAGGATTGGCTCGAATCAAGTTGTAGAAACATCTCAAGGATGATAAATGGAAACAGGTTGCACCTGAGCTCAATTTCGAGTCTCATAGCAAAGGGTCTGAATAATTATGTAAATAATATAGTTCTGTTTTATTGTCACACCCTGGCTCTGGGACTCTATATGTTGAGCCAGGGTGTGTTCATTCTATGTGTTGTGTTTCTATGTCGGGAGTTCTAGTTGTATTGTATTTCTATGTTGGCCAGTGTGGTTCTCAATCAGAGGCAACGAGTGTCAGCTGTGGCTGGTTGTCTCTGATTGGGAACCATATTTAAACAGTCTGTTTTCCATTCGTGTTTGTGGGATCTTGTTTCCGTTTTGGTTTGTTCCTTGTTGGCTATGTTAAACCGTAGGACTGCACGTTTCGTTTTGTTGTTTTGTTGTTCTTATTATCACTGAAGATAATAAAGATTAAATATGTTCGTTCATCACGCTGCGCCTTGGTCTACTCTCTACGACAATCGTGACAGAAGATCCCACCATACAAGGACCAAGCAGCGTGTCCAGGAGCAGGCTGCCTGGACATGGGAGGAAGCGCCAGGAAAGGAGCTGGAGAGGTTGGCGAGTGTGGTCCTGGGAGGACATGCTCGGGGGAAAAAGGCCATGGGCTAGGATTAAGGCCCTGGCGAGAGAGGAGCAGCGGCGTCAGCAGTGTCGGCGTCGGACGGAAGAAAAAAATTTAGGGGGGGGCACACGACATGGGCGACTGGGCAGCAGGAGGCTGCCACAGGGCGATTTGGGAGATTTGGAGAGGAGGCCACCGGGTTTGGGGGGCCAGAAGGCAGGTTGGTGGAGCCTGGATGGAGAGCAGAGCCAACTACCCGTACTCAGGCATGGCAGCATGGGACTGGGCAGGTTCCGCGGTATGCGGAGCTGCGTACTGTGCCACGAGTGGTCCGGCATAGTCCGGTACGTCCTGTGCGAGCACCCCGCACGTGTCGTGCGAAGGTGGGCATGCAGCCAGGACGGAGTGTGCCGGCTCAGCGCTCGTGGTCTCCAGTGCCTCTCCTCAGTCCCGGATATCCTGCGCCAGTGTCACGTGCTGTTATGCCAGTACGGGTACACAGCCCTGTACGTCCTGTGCGGATGCCTCACACAGAGTGTGTGAAGGTAGGCATTCAGCCAGGACGGGTTGTGGCCGCTCTTCACTCCAGGTCTCCTATCCGTCTCCACAGCCCGGCCCGGCCTGTTCCTGCTCCTCGCACCAAGCAGGTTTTCATTAAGGATCTCGCTCTGTACTTTGCTCAGTTCATCTTTGCCTCGATCCTGACTAGTCTCTCAGTCCCTGACGCTGAAAAACATCCCGACAGCATGATGCTGCCACCACCATGCTTCACCGTAGGGATGGTGCCAGGTTTCCTCCAGACGTGGTGCTTGGCATTCAGGCCAAAGAGTTCAATCTTGGTTTCATCCAAGTGTGCGTCGCCAGCCCGGCCTGTTCCTGCTACTCGCACCAAGCCTACGGTGCGCGTCGCCAGCCCGGCCCGGCCTGTTCCTGCCCTTCGCACCAAGCCTACGGTGCGCATCGCCAGCCCGGCCCGGTCTGTTCCTGCCACTCGCACCAAGCCTACGGTGCGCGTCGCCAGCCCGGCCCGGCCTGTTCCTGCTACTCGCACCAAGCCTACGGTGCGCGTCGCCAGCCCGGCCCGGCCTGTTCCTGCCACTCGCACCAAGCCTACGGTGCGCGTCGCCGGCCCGGTCTGTTCCTGCTACTCGCACCAAGCCTACGGTGCGCGTCGCCAGCCCGGCCCGGCCTGTTCCTGTCACTCGCACCAAGCCTACGGTGCGCGTCGCCAGCCCGGCCCGGCCTGTTCCTGCTACTCGCACCAAGCCTACGGTGCGCGTCGCCAGCCCGGCCCGGCCTGTTCCTGCCACTCGCACCAAGCCTACGGTGCGCGTCGCCAGCCCGGCCCGGCCTGTTCCTGCCACTCGCACCAAGCCAGGGGTGCGAGTTGTCAGCCTGGTAAGGCCCATTCCTGCTCCACGCACCAAGCCAGGGGTGCGTATCATCAGCCCGGTCCGGCCAGTTGCTGGTCCACGCACCAAGCCAGGGGTGCGCATCGTCAGCCCGGTCCGGTCCGTTCCTGCGCCACGCACCAAGCCAGGGGTGCGCAACGTCAGCCCGGTCCGGCCAGTTGCTGCTCCACGCACCAAGCCAGGGGTGCGCGTCGTCAGTCCGGCACAACCCGTGCCTGGGTCACCGGTGCCTGATCAGGTACCGGTCGGCTGCTCCTCACCGGAGCTGAAGCTATCCGCTCCTACTATGTCCAGTTCAGCTCCAGCCAGCGGGGCCAGATCGGACCAGGGGCGCTATGGGGGGATTATTGGAGGGTGGTGGGCAAGCCCGGAGCCAGAACCGCCACCGAGGAGGAATGCCCACCCAGCCCTCCCCTGTTTGGTTCTAGTTGAGGCGCGGTCGCAGTCCGCGCCTTTAGGGGGGGGTACTGTCACACCCTGGCTCTGGGACTCTATATGTTGAGCCAGGGTGTGTTCATTCTATGTGTTGTGTTTCTATGTCGGGAGTTCTAGTTGTATTGTATTTCTATGTTGGCCAGTGTGGTTCTCAATCAGAGGCAACGAGTGTCAGCTGTGGCTGGTTGTCTCTGATTGGGAACCATATTTAAACAGTCTGTTTTCCATTCGTGTTTGTGGGATCTTGTTTCCGTTTTGGTTTGTTCCTTGTTGGCTATGTTAAACCGTAGGACTGCACGTTTCGTTTTGTTGTTCTTATTATCACTGAAGATAATAAAGATTAAATATGTTCGTTCATCACGCTGCGCCTTGGTCTACTCTCTACGACGATCGTGACATTTATTTTTTATGTATTAGCAACATTTTCTAAAAACCTGTTTTCGCTTTGTCATTATGGGGTATTGCTGAGGATTATTTTTGTATTTATATTTTTTAATCCATTTTAGAATAAGGCTGCAACGTAACAAAATGTGGAAAAAGTCAAGGGGGTCTGATTACTTTCCGAATGCACTTGTTAGCAGTTGATGTTATTCTTCAATAACACAGACCCCAAAGCAAATCAGGGGGAGAAAAATATATTTATTCAAAGAGAACCAATCATTTTTTATGCTGGAAAGTAGATTGTAGATGTTTATTCTTCCCTGTTCTCAGTGTTTTCTCCCTTGCCTATGGTTGACCAATTAGAATTCCTTGCAATAACATTGGTCCAATGGCCAAATACCAAGTATCCCGTTTCAGGCTCAATGTATAGACCATTTGGACCAATGCTAACTTGCCACATGTAGCTATGAGTCCCAGACTGGAACCTCTACATAGATACTAAACAGATGTTGAACTGAAAAACAACTGTTTCCATTGATCGTTAATTCCCTGTGTTGTATGTTTATCTTGGAATACTCTTACACACTGTATATAGGCTACTGTATCAATCAGTCATTTGTTCATGTCATCACACACCATGCAAGTCATTGAAATGCAATCAAGCATTTTGGGTTTTAAAATAACAAAGCAACCCTTGAATAATTAGCATAAACAATAAATAAACCGTTCCATTTCGGAAATTGTATTCAGGAATCAATGCAACTGTTTTTAGTCTTTGCTGTAATAAAGGCTTAACAATAAAACGTTACAACAGACTCTCTGGTACGCTTATCATTTATTTACTATTTAGTTTGCTTCAACCTGTCAGACAAGCTCAGTGCATATGGTGGATTTGATTACCTGGATGTGCGTATATACTTCAGCTTTTGTATTTGATTTGATTAAAACACACCATTCACCCTCTGAATGGCACACATACACAATCCATGTCTCAATTGTCTCAAGGCTTAAAAGTCCTTCATTAACCTGTCTCCTCCTCTTCATCGACACTGAAGTGGATTTAACAAGTGGCATCAATGAGGGATCATAGCTCTCACCTGGTCAGTCTATGTCATGGAAAGAGTTCATAATGTTTTGTGCACTCAGTGCATATCACACCAATTGACTTTTTTTTAATGCTGTTCACACAGGTGACATTGAGACATTCTCTACATCCAGAGAGCAACATCAGGAAGATCACAGAGCTAAGAGGTCTCACCACTGCCCACATTGTGAGGAGATTTTCCCAATTCTATCAAAGCTAAACATACACCTAAAAATACACACAGGAGAGAATCTGTATTCCTGCACTGACTGTGAGAAGAGCTTTACAACATCACAGACTCTGACAGTTCATCAGAGAGTGCACACAGGAGAGAAGCCTTACTCCTGCTCTGATTGTGGGAAGAGTTTCTCTCGACTGGACAGCTTAAAAATTCATGAACGTATACATACAGGAGAGAAGCCTTACTCCTGCCCTGACTGTGTAAAATGCTTCACAAGATCAGCTGAGTTAAAAATTCATCAGAGAACACACACAGGAGATAAGCCCTACTCCTGCTCTGACTGTGGGAAGGGTTTCTCTCGACTGGGCAACTTAAAAACACATGAACGTATACACACAGGAGAGAAGCCTTACTCCTGCACTGACTGTGGGGCAAGTTTCTCTCGACTGGATACCTTTAAAAACCATGAACGTATACATACAGGAGAAAAGCCTTACTCCTGCTCTGACTGTGTAAAATGCTTCACAACATCATCTGACCTAAATGTTCATCAGAGAACACACACAGGCGAGAAGCCTTACTCCTGCTCTGACTGTGGAAAGATGTTCTCTCGACTGGGCCACTTTAAAAAACATGAACGTATACACACAGGAGAGAAGCCTTACTCCTGCTCTGAATGTGGGGCAAGTTTCTCTCAACTGGGCACCTTAAAACAACATGAACCTATACATACAGGACAAAAGCCTTACTCCTGCTCTGACTGTGTAAAATGCTTCACAAGATTAGCTGAGTTAAAAATTCATCAGAGAACACACACAGGAGAGAAGCCTTACTCCTGCTCTGATTGTGGGAAGAGTTTCTCTCGACTGGGCAACTTAAAAACACATGAACGTATACACACAGGAGAGAAGCCTTACTGCTGCTCTGACTGTGGCAAGAGTTTCTCTCAACTCGGCTCCTTAAAACAACATGAACGTATACACACAGGAGGGAAGCCTTACTTCTGCTCTTAATGCGGCAAGAGATTCTCCTGATTGGGCAACGTAAAAACACACCAACGGTTACAAACTGGAGAGAAGACTTATCACTGCACTGACTGAGACGAGATTCTACAGATTGGGCAATTTAAAAAGACACCAACGTATACATAAGAAGTGGTAGTGGATTGGATCAAATGAAGAAAGCGTAGAACACTATTGTAATCCTATTGTTTCTCACTGTTAGAGAACTGTGCAGAGAAAAGAGCGCATTATAGAATGTTAGCATCTCTTTACTTTACTGATCAGTGTTCACCTTGTCAGTTTTGGTGTGTTTTGTTTGTTTCTACTGTAATGATATTGAGATGACCTTGGATTTGCCCTTAGGGTTGAATATCCTCTGTGAGGCGTCTCACAATGGAGTCTGATGGTTGACTGGGTGGTACATTACATTTACATTTTAGTAATTTAGCAGACGCTCTTATCCAGAGCGACTTACATGAGCAATTAGGGTTAAGTGCCTTGCTCAAGGTCACATCTGCAGTTTTCTGTGGGAATGAGCTAGTAGACACAACATACACTGAGTGTACAAAACATTAAGGACACCTGCTCTTTCCATGACATAGACTGACTAGGTGAACCCAGGTGAAAGCTATAATCCTTAATGATGTAGTTGTGGTGTATTTATTATGGATCCCCATTAGCTTTCAGCAGAAAACAAGAAACTGCAGTTGCAGTGGGCTAAGGAATGAAAACACTGGACACTGGAGAATTTGAAAAACATTGCCTGGTCTGATGAATCCCCGTTCCTGCTGTTTCACACTGATGGGAGGACTAGGGTATGGAGAAAACCACGAGTACATGCATCCATGCTGTGTGTCAGCATTGCAGGCTGGTGGTGGTGGTGTGGGGTGTTTTCATGGCACACATTGGGCCCTTGATAGAAGTGGAGCATCATTTGAATGCCACAGGATATCTAAACATCATTGCCAATCAGGTGCATCCCTTCATGGTAGCAGTTATCCATCTGCAAACATATTTTTTTCAGCAGGATTATGCCCCATGTAACAATCCTTGTCCAGGAATGGTTCCAAGAACATGACAGTGAATTCCGCTAACTGCAGTGGCCTGCCGAGTCACCAGATCTCAATCCAATTGTGCATCTGTGGGAGGAGATGGAATGAGCTATTTGGGGTAGAGATCCACTCCCAGCCAACTTGACAGAACTGTGGGAAGCATTGCAGTCAACATGGACCAGCATCCCTGTGGAATGCTCTCAACGCCTTGGACAGTCCATGCCCCGACGAATTGAGACTGTTCTGAGGACAATGGGGTGTGCAACTCAAAATTAGACAGGTGTTCCTAATGTTTTGCACACTCAGTGTACATCAGATAAAGATGGTGTGATGATCAGTTTGGGTGGATTATTTTATATTACTAAACAACTTTTGTTTAATGATAAACAGGCTATGAATTGACTACTTGTGTTTTATAAATTGTCTTTTAAAACTAGATTCATTATTTTATTAATTTATTATGAATGTATTTGAATAACTGTATTGAAGTTAATTGATCTGGCGTGTTGGGCCAGTATCTGAAAGGTCGCTGGTTTGAATCCCGAGCCAACTAGGTGAAAAATCTGTTGTTGTGCCCTTGATTAAGGCAATTAACCTCTATTGGTCCTATAAGTCGCTCTGGATAAGAGCATCTGCTAAATTATGAAAAATAATGTTTGTACATTAATTTATGCTGGGCAACCTCATCTTCTCTTGTGTATAATTAAATGAAACAAACTGTTTTAAGTGAAATAGTTAGTGTCTATTTCAATCTTATACCAACCATCCCTATGCCTGGTGTAGGCCTAGAACCATAGAGAGAAGATACGGCCAGATCTGTCATAACAGCCTGGAAGTAAAGCTGCACTGGGAGACATTTGAAATGGAATACATTGAAAACATGCAGCAGAGTGGAAAAAACAACAGGAAAACACGATTTAAATGTATTGTCGGAAGGGCTGTGGTCACCATTCATGTAATACATTAAATATATCAGACGGTATTGGGGAGCTATTTCATAGGGTTTTCACAGGTACATTATTTTCCCATTTCAATCTTATACCAACCGGATTGAATTTACAATATAGGGGGGTTTGTAACTAGGTTTACTTTTGAAACTTAAGTATATTTAAAACCAAATACTTTTAGACTTTTACTCAAGTACTATTTTACTGGGTGACTTTCACTTTTACTTGAGTCATTTTCTATTAAGGGATCTTTACTTTTACTCAAGTATGACAATTGGGTACTTGTTCCACCACTGCCTACCTGTTCTATTAAAATATATTCATCCTATTTCTCCAATGCCAAACCAGTGTGTCTTGTTTGCATCGAAACTGTGGCTGTGTATGAATCTAAGCATGGTACTTTCAGAAGTAGATTTTCCACCCAAGACTTGAGGCCGAAGTTCGACACAGAAAGGAAGGTAGGCCTAAGGAGTGAACACCCTGTGTGTTCTACAGTGGAGATTTTAGCATGTACATATTTTATTATTATTATTATTTAACCTTTATTTAACTAGGCAGACTAGCTAAAATTCTGTTACAAATGGTTTTAGTAGTCCGACATTGTCAATCATCTGGATTTAGACTGTCTGCTACTTCAGGTCTAAATAGGGGTATAATCTATACCTTGTGACAATGTAGGACTACTGAAACCATTGTAAGACAGACTTTGTGTTAGCCTTTAAGGCGTCAGCATGTTTCCCAGCCGAAACAGTTCGGAAGAGTTTGTGCATATATTATGACAACATTTTGTTTGGTAAGGGTTTTTTCAGCTGTTCTGGCACACAACATTTTTTCCTCGAGTCAAGCCGAAGTCTGTAGCCGAAGGGGAAGGGGGTGATTGGTCAACAGTAGGTATTCTTCAATAAAGTATTTGTCCTTAAATGAGAGACGAGTCGTTTTCATGCAGATTTTTTCATTGAGAAATACTGCAACAAACATCTTAGTTAAACGTAAAATTGCACTACTAAGATCTTGTTAACATATAGACTAATATGTTATAAATTGTGTTCTTACACTGGTACAGTTATGCCCTATGAGAGATGTACAACTGCGCATGTGCGAAATAAAGAATGGGCATTTTCCCGCGTTCTGGTTGAAACACCAACGATGAACATGTGTGTTTATTCCTCAGTTAAGTAAACCGGTATTCCTGTCCTGAAGATGGCAGCACCAACAGGTTATGGGCCCAGGAGGGAACATGGAAGCCGATGGAATAGATTATGTTTCGACGGAGATGAAAAAAACTACGAGTTATGGGAGACGAAGTTTTTGGGGCACTTGCGTTTGCTAGGGATAAAAGCCACCATATTGAGCGTGGATGAAGATGAAGAAGATGGAGAGAAAAATGAAGAAGCCTACGCCGAATTGATACAGGTTTTGGATGATAAAAGTCTTTCCCTGATAATGAGAGAAGCAGCAGATGATGGGAGAAAAGCATTGAAGATATTGAGGGAACATTATGCAGGTAAAGGGAAGCCACGTGTGATTAGCCTCTACACTGAGCTAACTTCTCTTCAGAAAGCCAGTGCCGAAAGTGTTACGGATTATATCATTCGTGCTGAGACGGCTATTACAGCACTGAGGAATGCTGAAGAGACTTTAAGTGACGGGCTGTTGATTGCAATGATTCTGAAAGGTTTGCCCGAATCATTTAAGCCGTTTTGCCATCCACATAACGCAGAGTGACGAGCCGACAACTTATGGCAAGTTCAAAACCAAGTTGAGGAGCTATGAAAGCACCGGGAAGTTTAGCGCCATATCCACTGACGACAACGTGATGAAGGCAAGTAACATTAAAGTTAGCTGTCCAAGAGGAAGAGATAAAGGGACCGAGATAACCTGCTTCAACTGTGGCCAGAAAGGGCACAAGGGCCGGGAATGTACTGTTACTGGAGAGCACAGAGAACGGAGACAGTGGTGTAGTTTTTGCAAGCGCTCCACTCATACTGACGCAAATTGCAGACGAAAAAGAAGAGACAATGTGAAACAAGCAACAGATGCTGAAGGCCACACATTTGCATTCAAAATAAGTAACTGTCAGGTTCGTGGACTGAAACAAAAAGGGCTGATGGTTGATACGGTTGAAACATTTCTGAAACCAGTATTTATGCTGCAGTAGTTTATGTGTCGGGGGGTTGGGGTCAGTTGGTTATACCTAGAGTACTTCTCCTGTCTTATCCAGTGTCCTGTGTGAATTTAAGTATGCTCTCTCTAATTCTCTCGTTCTCTCTTTCTCTCTGAGAACCTGAGCCCTGGGACCATACGTCGGGACTATCGGGCATGCTGACACCTTGCTGTCCCCAGTCCGCCTGGCCTTGCTGCTGTTCCAGTTTCAACTGTTCTGCCTGCGGTTACGAAACCCCTACCTGTCCCAGACCTGCTGTTTTCGACTCTTAATGATCGGATATGAATTGCCAACTGAGAGACCTGAGCCCTAGGACCATACGTCGGGACTGCCGGCCGTGGTGACTCCTTGCTGTCCCCAGTCCGCCTGGCCTTGCTGCTATTCCAGTTTCAACTGTTCTGCCTGCGGTTATGGAACCCCTACCTGTCCCAGACCTGCTGTTTTTAAACTCTTAATGATCGGCTATGAAAAGCCAACTGAGATTTATTCCTGATTATTATTTGACCATGCTTGTCACTTATGAACATTTTTGAACATCTTGGCATGGTTCTGTTATAATCTCCACCCGGCACAGCCAGAAGAGGACTGGCCACCCCTCATAGCCTGGTTCCTCTCTAGGTTTCTTCCTAGGTTTTGGCCTTTCTAGGGAGTTTTTCCTAGCCACCGTGCTTCTACACCTGCATCACTAGCTGTTTGGGGTTTTAGGCTGGGTTTCTGTACAGCACTTCGAGATATCAGCTGATGTATGAAGGGCTATATAAAATACAATTGATTGATTGATTGATTGATTGATTGATTGAAACATTCCGTGGAGCTGGCTGACGGAACAAGAACGAATGGTGTCGCGGAGAGGAGAGGTGCAGCGGAGGTTTACCTGAGAGACAACACGGGTCGTCGGGTGAAAACAACGCTGACGAAGGCGCTGTACGTGCCGTCGTTTCCACAGGACATTTTCTCTTTTAAAGCAGCGACAGCCAACGGAGCTTCAGTCAACTTCCGACAGGGGTGTAACAAGCTCATCCACAAGAACGGTACCACTTTTGACATGGAGGAGTACGATAGACTTTACTATCTTAACACTGTAAGTGATGAAAATGATGATGGATGTCATGGGTGCTATGATATTCACACATGGCACAAAATTCTTGGCCACTGTAATTTTGAGGATGTGTCAAAGTTAGAAAATGTGACAGAGGGAATGAAAATCACAGGTAAGATTGACAAATCTACCCTCAACTGTGAAATCTGCACACAAGGGAAATTTGTTCAGAGCAGCCTGATGAAAAGGCAAAAGCAGCTCTTGAGCTTGTGCACACTGATTTGGCTGGCCCTATTGAGCCAGAGGCGAAAGATGGGTTCAGATATACTCTAGCATTTACGGATGATTATTCAGGGGCAGTTTTTGTGTATTTCCGAAAAGCAAAAAGTGATACTGTAAAAGCTACTGAGAAGTTTATTGCTGATGTGGCCCCTTATGGAAAAATAAAGTGTGTCAGGTCAGATAATGGCACAGAGTACACAGCCAAAGAGTTCCAGTCACTGCTCAGTAAGAATGCCATAAGACATGAAACTTCAGCCCCTTACTCACCCCATCAAAATGGGACCGCTGAGAGAAATTGGAGAACACTGTTTGAAATGGCAAGATGCATGCTACTTGAGAGCAACCTACCAAAGAAATTGTGGACATATGCTGTAATGACTGCTGCAGTAATTCGCAATAGGTGTTATAATAAGCGTGTAGGACAGACTCCACACTACATGTTTACTGGGAGAAAGCCTGATCTTTCAAAGATGAAATAATTTGGATCTGTTTGCTATGCATACAGACAGAACAAGAAAAAGTTGGACTCAAGATGTGAAAAGGGTATTTTTGTCGGGTATGATAAAAATAGTCCAGCATACCTAGTCTACTACCCAGACACTGGAAAAGTTCTTAAAAACAGATTAGTCAAGTTCGTTACAAAAGGTGTAGTCGAACGCCAAACTCAGACAGATTTGGAAATGAGTGATGATCTTCATGGGGAGAGTTTTCAATCCCCCATGCCAAAAGCCAAGATGGCAGATCAAAATTCCGAAGAGACACAAGATGTGCAAATCGAGACTTCAGATAGTCAGAGTCCACGCTATCCAGACAGAGAGAGGAAGAAGCCCCAGTACTTAAAAGACTATGAGTGTAAAGTGAAGTGTGATGACCAGATACCACCTAGTGTTGACTACTGCTACAGAGTCATGTGCAATGCACCACAAACCTTCAAAGAAGCAATGATTTCACCAAAATCAGAGATTTGGGCTACTGCTATGAAGGAGGAGATGGATTCCCTTAGGGAAAATGATACATTCACATTGACCACACTGCCAGAGGGTAAAAATGCAGTGGGGGCAGGTGGGTCTATGCGGTCAAAAACAATTCAGATGAGACTGAGACATACAAGGCAAGATATGTTGCAAAGGGATATAGTCAAGTGGCAGGAATAGACTATAAGGAGACTTTTTCTCCAACTGCAAATATGACATCAGTACGTTGTTTGATGCAGCTAGCAGCTCAGTATGACTTAGAGTTACATCAGATGGATGTCAAAACAGCATATCTACATGCTCCTATTGACTGTGAAGTGTACATGGAGCAACCAGAGGGTTTTGAAGTCAGGTCAGATACAGGTGAGCAACTAGTCTGCAAACTGAACAAGTCACTGTACGGCCTGAAACAGTCAGGAAGGAACTGGAACAAAATCAGCTGATCACTGTGTTTACAACAAACAAACTGCAACAGAAAGGATCATTTTGATAATTTGGGTCGATGATCTAATTATCGCTGCTAGTGATAGTGACTCACTCACAAGTGTAAAATAAATGTTAATTGAAAAATTTAAGATGAAAGATCTTGGGAGGCTTAGACATTTCCTAGGCATCGATTTTACACAAAGTAAAGGGAAAATAAAGATGAGCCAAACAAGGTACATAACCAAGATACTGGAAAGGTTTGGTATGTCAGACTGTAAAACAAGGTCAACACCATGTGAACAAAAAAACCAACTTTGATGGTGATGGTGAACGTATTGATTCAAAAAGGTATCGTGAAGTGATAGGCAGCTTGATATATGTGATGACATGTACAAGACCGGATATCAACTGGATTGTCAGCAAGCTGTCACAATACCTATCAGAACCAAAAGAGCAACACTGGATAACAGCTAAACATGTGTTGAGGTACTTGAAGGGGACAATGAATCAGGAGTTGTGTTACAAAAAGGGGGTGGAAAAACACAACCTCGTAGCATATAGTGATGCTGATTGGGCAGCAGATCAAAGTGACAGATGAAGCATAACAGGGTATTGTTTTAGTTGAACTAAATGTGGAGCTGTTATTTCATGGAGGTCTAAGAAGCAGCCAACAGTAGCTTTATCTACATGTGAAGCAGAGTACATGGCACTGGCTGCTACTACACAAGAAAGTTTGTACCTTGTACAGTTATTGGGCCAGATGGATAGTGAGTGCCAATATGCACCAGTAACAATCTTTGAAGATAATCAAGGTGCAATTGCTCTGTCAAAGAACCCAGTATGTCGTCAGAGATGTAAACATGTTGATCAGATATCATTTCATTCGATCTGCGCTCAGTGATGGCAAAATAAGTATTGAATATTGTCCAACGGCAGACATGGTTGCAGATGTTTTGACTAAACCTGTAACGAAGTTAAAAAATGAAAAATTATTGGGTTATATGTTTGGAATGTAAACTGACATTTGTGAGATGTATAACTGTAAGCTAAATGTGTTGATAGGTTGAATACGACTTGTACAGTATAAGAGCAAGTGGGGGTGTTAACATATAGACTAATATGTTATAAATTGTGTTCTTACACTGGTACAGTTATGCCCTATGAGAGATGTACAACTGCGCATGTGCGAAAATAAAGAAAGGGCATTTTCCCGCGTTCTGGTTGAAACACCAACGACGATCATGTGTGTTTATTCCTCCGTTAAGTAAGCCGGTATTCCTGTCCTGAAGATGACAGCACCAACAGGAATGTTACAAATGTCTCAGTTATGTTCCTTGTTACCTGGGTTGTTGCGATATTTGTAGGACTGGAGAACAATGCCAGGAAAGTAAAATAAGGTTATTACCTGGATTACATGCTTTTAAAATAACTGCTGTTCCTGAAAAGTATAGAACACTTTAGTTTCCGGTTCATTTTGACGTTATTTTTCTGTTGAACCGGTTCCAACCCTAGATTACAACACATGTAGAAAACTGCTGGACATTACATTCAGGCAACTTCAAAATAGTAGTGCAACCGTCAACTTCTCTCTCTCTAATGCATCCGCACTGTCTGCAGTGAAGTATGTTGATGTAAACAAACTCAGAAATCTCAAATAAATTGATTATTTATTAAATTATAATGACGAAATGATGTACATTCAATCACGCAGACAAACCCAAAGTCTCTAGTTAGCTATGTGACTTGTAAAATAGTTTTTATCACGTTCTTCACTCACTCGGTTTTATCACGTTCTTCACTCACTCGGTTTGACACAAAAATAACACGTAGCTAAAACCTTTACCAAACGTGATAATACCTTGACGTATTTGTGACCTAGCATGTTATGAAATGTTCTTTCTAAATTAGAAAGTTGAAACGTGCTATTACATAACTGTAGTAATACATTTGAAACCGACACAACAGCTATTGTCTTGACAGCACAGTTTTAGCGCTTTTTTCTTTATCTGAAGAATGGTGCCCGCCTGACCGCTGAGGTATAAGAGGTAGAGACTGTCTCCAAGATGGCCGACCGTTGTTTTCAACGTAATCTACTCACGTTCACATCCAGGGTTCTGGTGGGGAAGTAGCCATCCTATGTACCTAGAGGAGACTGGCGGTAGGGTACTATGGGGTAACTCGCCCCCCCTAAGAACAATGTCTAATTGCTGACACACACAAAAAAAAAAATGGTGGTGGGGGGGGATTATGTGGATGAAGGTCATGCTTAGGCTAATAAATTATAAAGGGAAATAAATTGCTACAGTTTACACTTTTTTAGTTAATTAATGAAATGTTGTTTTTAGAAAAGGGGCGTTTTTTTAAGTCGCAGGGTAAGTGCCCCCCTTGGGGCAGAAGTCTTTCTGATTGAGAGGGGGTCAAATACTTATTTCCCTCATTAAAATGCAAATCAATTTATAACATTTTAACATAACATGCGTTTTTCTGGATTTTGTTGTTGTTATTCTGTCTCTTACTGTTCAAATAAACCTACCATTAAAATTATAGACTGATCATGTCTTTGTCAGTGGGCAAACGTACAAAACCAGCAGGGGATCAAATACTTTTTTCCCTCACTGTATACCTTGTTATTAGCTTGTACCTATAATTGTTGATCAGTCAGGTAGCATGTTAACTAACTACCAATAAACTACTTGAAGCTATAATTGTTCAGAATGTGTAAGTTTACTAGTTAATAAGAAAATAAATAAAATGTAATTGTTCAATAATGTGTAATGTGTAATTGTTCAATAATTCAATGTGTTGTGTTTAATAAAAATATCTGATCATATAAATGTGTTGCGTTTCAAATTACTTTTACAAATAAAAATATGTGATAATAAACAAACAAATCTAAACTAACAAATGTCAAATAATATTTGTAGGCGAGATGGCCAGTCAATTTGAATAACGTTATTGTGTATTCTACGTAATGACGCAATTTTATGTTATAACGTAAGGACGTCATTTAGCGACTTTTAGCAACACATTGACCTGCCTCTAACAACTTCCCCTGAAAATTAGTTGGTTAACCCTGCAGGGGAGTTGCTCTTTCAACTTTCAACTTTCTCTTAGACTTTCCAACATAATAATAGCCACATGGGCACATCAGGAAATATACCACACATTTTGTTTTACAGGAAATTCTACCCAGGACATACATTTTATTTCCAGTATGAGGGTGAAGAAAGAAATCCCCCTTGGTCATCACATTACAGTTCTCACAATGATTTGAGGGGAGAGTGGATATGAAATGCTGAGGGAGAACATATTCATCTGCTCTTACTAGGCTGTCCTTTAGGTTTCTAGCATGTTTAAAAGAGAATCGAGAGATATTCTGAAAAGGCCGGCCCACAGAGGGATCCCAGTCCTAAATAGAAGTCAGAGATCAAACTCCTGGTTCTCCCTGTTCCTTCCACACGCCCTCCCATTGTACTGTATGTATGAACACATTTTGAACAATGGCTGCCTAAAATGCTGTGGTGCTTACAAACACAATAGGAAAGGTTGTGGTAGACGTGGGCCATCACAGGTGAGTTCACAGCTCTTTTACTCTGAGCATTTATATCAATGACTCACCCTCAGATGGACCATCAATGCCAGAGTTCTACAAGACTGTTTCCATAATCAACTGGGCATTTCAACAGTCTGTCCCTCAATATAGTCCTGGGCATATATTGTTTATCTTACTATTGTTATAAATGCTAACTTTTTAGCATTTGTGGCACAAATCCATTGCAAGTCAATGGTACGTATACAGTCACAGTGAAAGTCTACACACCCCTTTACATTTTGCAAGCTTAAATCTTAATAGAGATTCAATATAGTGTTTATCCTGCCGACCTACAAAAACTATTCCACATTCTCAGTGTAAGAAAATTGTAGAACAATTTTACTTCTAAAGATATCCAGTAGTTTTGATTACATATATTTTCCCACCCCATGAAAGAGTTCTACAGCACCTTTACATCTGTGTTGTAGCTTCTAACTTGCTAGGTAGCAGTTTAAGACATGGTATGAATCGTAATCAACCCATCCAATGTGAGTACATGTTGAAGTACAGTAGATGAATAAAGCTACAGTACTGCAGCTGGTGACAAAGCTGCGTATATTGAAAAAGCGTGTTAGTGCATAGGTCAAATGTATCTTTGTGATGCTCATTTCAAGTATTTTTTCCAGCTTCAAACACTAAATATTTCACTTAAAACATAGTTTTGTTGTATTTAATGATAGAGAAGAGAAGAGTTTGACCAACACAGATTCATGTCCAATCTTTGAGGACGTGTCTACATTGTTAGAGTGGTCACATGCCAATCTGTTCCATATAATAGACAGTCTTTGGGACAGTGGAAAGCTGCATGGCCCCTTGGTTGTTGCTAAGCATGCATTCTTCTTCTATGGTGTTTATGGGTGGTGTTAAGACCAACGTTAAAGGTGCATCACTGCCACCTTCTGGGCTGGAGTGTGATAGAGACATGTGGTTCTGTCCTGGTGAGATCACAGGGTAAGAGAACTCCTGACTGTGGTCATACCAAAACACTCCAGGCACTCAGCGCCATAAGAACCATTCATACTGTCAGATCTAATATAGAAGAACTGAATAGAACCACAAGAACCATTCATACTGTCAGATCTGATATGGAAGAACTGAATACAACAAAGACAGGAAGGAGAGGTTGACCAGTACAAATTCATGCACTAATGTTATTTTTCATTGGCAGATCAATGCAGTTTTCCAAACATAATCATCATCAGTTGTTTTGTAAGATTTTAACTGAACAAAATTATAAACAAAACATTCAACAATTTTACTGGGGTACAGTTCATATAAGGAAATCAGTCAATTGAAATACATTCACTAGGCCCTAATCTATGGATTTCACATGACAGGGGCCCACCCATCAGCCAATAAGAATGATTTTCCCCCACTAAAGGGCTTTATTACAGATATAAATACTCCTCAGTTTCATCAGCTGTCCGGGTGGCTGGTCTCAGATGATCCTGCAGGTGAAGAAGTCAGATGTGGAGGTCCTGGGCTTACATGGTTGGCTGTGAAGCCAGTTGGACGTTCTGCCAAATTCTCGGTAGAGAAATTTACATTAAACTCTCTGGCAACAGCTCTGGTCAGCTGCCAATTGAGCACTCCCTCAAAATGTGAATGGCATTGTGTGTGTGACAAAACTCAAGGGCCTAGACCCAGCACAAGGGCACCGGTAATGATCTGCAGGGGATTGTTATTTGGCAAAGGAGAATGCTCACTAACAGAAATGGAAACAAATTTGTGCACCAAATTGGAGAGAAATAAGCTTTTTGTGGGTATGGAAAATATCTGGGATCTTTTATTTCAGCTCATGAAACATGGGACCAACACTTTACATGTCAAGTTTATATAATTTTTTCGGTATAGTTTTAGAAGACAATTAACTAAATACATAGTAATTTCATTATTGTCACATGTTTGGTAAACAACAGGTGTAGACTAACAGTGAAATGTTGACCAACAATGGAGAACACAATACAACAATTATAATAATAGGAAAAAGATTGTAGCACAAGGAATTAATACACGATGAGCAATGGTAGCTTGGCTATATACATGGGGTGCCAATACCTAGTCAATGGTAGCTTGGCTATATACATGGGGTGCCAATACCTAGTCAATGGTAGCTTGGCTATATACATGGGGTGCCAATACCTAGTCAATGGTAGCTTGGCTATATACATGGGGTGCCAATACCTAGTCAATGATAGCTTGGCTATATACATGGGGTGCCAATACCTAGTCAATGATAGCTTGGCTATATACATGGGGTGCCAATACCTAGTCAATGATAGCTTGGCTATATACATGGGGTGCCAATACCTAGTCAATGATAGCTTGGCTATATACATGGGGTGCCAATACCTAGTCAATGGTAGCTTGGCTATATACAGTGCAATCTGAAAGTATTCAGACCCCTTGACTTTTTCCACATTTTATTACGTTACAGCCATATTCTAAAGTTGGTTAAATAATTTTTCCCCTCATCAATCTACACACAATACCCCATAATGTCAAAGCAAAAGACAGGTTTTTAGACATTTTTCCTAATTTATTAATAAAAAATGGAAATATCTAAGTATTCAGACCCTTTACTCAGTACTTTCTTGAAGCACCTTTGACAGCGATTACAGCATCGAGTCTTCTTGGGTAGGATGCTTCAAGCTTGGCACACCTGTATTTGGGGAGTTTCATTCATTCTTCTCTGCAGATCCTCTCAAACTCTATAATAATAATAATAATAATAATAATAATAATAATATGCCATTTAGCAGACGCTTTTATCCAAAGCGACTTACAGTCATGTGTGCATACATTTTTGTGAATGGGTGGTCCCGGGGAATGAACCCACTACCTTGGCGTTACAAGCGCCGTGCTCTACCAGCTGAGCTACAGAGGACCACAGGTTGGATGGGGAGCGTTGCTGCACAGCTATTTTCTGGTCTCTCCGGAGATGTTCAATCGGGTTCAAGTCTGGGCTCTGGCTGGGCCGGGTGAACCTTCGCCCCAGTCTGAAGTCCTGAGCGCTGTGGAGCAGGTTTTCATCAAGGATCTCTCTGTACTTTGCTCCGTTCATTATTCCCTCGATTCTGACTAGTCTCCCAGTCCCTGCCTCTGAAAAACATCCGCACAGCATGATACTGCCACGACCATGCTTCACCGTAGGCATGGTGCCAGGTTTCCTCCAGAAGTGACGCTTGGTATTCAGGCCAAAGAGTTCAATCTTGGTAACAACAGACCAGAGAATCTTGTTTCTCATGGTCAGAGTCCTTTAGGTGCCTCTTGGCAAACTCCAAGCGGGCTGAACTATGGAGCTCTGTCAAAGTGATCATCGGGTTCTTGGTCACCTCCCTGACCAAGGCCCTTCTCCCCCGATTGCGCAGTTGGCTGGGCGGACAGCTCTAGGAAGAATCTTGGTGATTCCAAACTTCTTCCATTTAAGAATGGAGGAGGCCACGGTGTTCTTGGGGACCTTCAATGCTGCAGACATTTTTTTGGTACCCTTCCCGAGATCTGTGCCTCATCACAATCCTGTCTCGGAGCTCTACGGACAATTCCTTCGACCTCATGGCTTGGTTTTTGCTCTGACATGCATGGGGATGTAAGACAGGTGTGTGCCTTTTCAAACCATGTCCAATCAATTGAATTTATCTCAGGTGGACTCCAATCAAGTTGTAGAAACATCTCAAGGAAGATCAATGGAAACAGGATGCACCTGAGCTAAATATCGAGATTCATAGCAAAGGGTCTGGAATACTAATGTGAATAAGGTTTTGCAAAAATGTCTAAACCTGTTTCCACTTTGTCATTATGGGGTATTGTGTGTAGATTGATGAGGGATTTTTGTTGCTTTTGTTGTTTGTAAAAAAAATATCATTACAATAAGGCTGTAACTTATTTTTTTGTTTAAAAAGTCAAGGGGTCTGAATACTTTCAGGATGCACTTTATAGACACTAACTATTTCACTTTAAACACTTTGTTATATTTATGCACAAGAGAAGAAGAGGTTGCCCAGCACAAATTCATGTAAAAACATGATTTTTCATTACATATTTGTAATTTAGCAGATGCTCTTATCCAGAGCAACTTATAGGACCAATTGGGGTTAATTGCCTTGCTCAAGGCCACAATGACAGCTTTTTGACCTAGTTGGCTCGGGATTCAAAACAGCGACCTTTCAGTTACTGGCCCAACACTCTTAACCGCTAGGCCACCTGTTAAATACATAACACAATACGTGACTAAGTAGAATAGAGTTGAACACTTGAAACATTACAGGACATTTTTCATGATGGAAATTGAAATATTAAAATGTTATTTAAAAAAAGCAGTGGGTAGAGTGGCGTTTCTCAGGCAGTTTGTACGGGCAGTTAGACAGGACAGTTTGTGGCTGTTTCTCAGGAGCCTGGTGGTGCAGTTACCTATTTTTGGAGGGAGCAGGTCATTCAGTGGATGGTCAAGAGTGTGCATGTCCTTCACCAGGTGCACTGCAGCCTGTTCTCGCCTGCTCTGCAGTGACGGGAGCTGTGGTTGGACTGCTCCACCTCTGGAGATGATCCTCAAGGCCCTCCTCTGCACCCTGTCTAGTTGGGCCTGCTGCGTTTTACTGCATCCAACTAACAGCACTCCACCGTATTCCAGAACAGTAAAAAAGGCGTATCGAGGCCTTTCTCCCAGGCTGCTCCACGTGTCACCACTGAGGTTAGAGTCTAGATTAAAACCAAGATACTTGGTTGTTGTTACCACTGGTACTTCCTGTCCTCCTAGGATTAGTGGTGCAGGTTGTGTATGGTCCTCTGACCAACAGCTAAATGTACCAGTTGCCATCACCCTCTGCCCTCTTTCGGTGGTGTAGCGGTGGAGTCAGGCTAGTAACCTTGAACACAGTTCAATGTCAGACAGATGTTGCAGGAACTATGGGTGATCTACTCGATCAAAGGCTTTGGACACATCAGCAAGTAACACCCTCACCATTGTTGGTTTTATGGAGTCTGTAGCTGTCAGCCAGGAGTGTGTGGTTTTCACAAGGGCGGTAGTAGTGCTGGACTTTGGGAGGTAGTCATACTGATTCGTGCATTCAGATAACACCTCCTACTGGCAGGGGACAGTTTTAACAATGTGTTTGATGACAGGGGCTAAATCTTCTGCATGCTCTTTAGTAGCCAGGCTGGAATGCCATCAGGCCCACATGCTTTACGTGGTCTGAGTCTGGTCAGAGCTTGCTTTAACTGGCCAATGCTGCACAGCTCAACCTGCCTTGTAGGAATGGGCAGGGGGAAGATGGCAAGAGGTGTGGTGCTTGTCCACGCCTCAGCAAAGAAGCCATTCAAAACATCAGCCATGTCGTCGTCTTCAATTCCCTCGACCTGTATTCTCCCTCCTGATGTTTTCTTTGATCCCAGTCCATTGTTAATGAAGTCCCACCATTCCTTAGGGTTTTTCTTCTTTAGGTCCAGGATTTCAGTTTTGTAGTAGCTTGTCTTTGCTTCCTTGATAAGCATTTGCACTGTGTTTCTGTATTTTCTCCATGTCATTGTTTCTCCCCATCTGTTGAAAATGTTCTGTATTTTCCTGATGGCAGCCTTTATTCTTTCAGTCATCCAGGGCTTGTCCAGTGTTGTTGTTGTATTTCTTATTGGCATGCATAAATCAAGTGCAGTTTGAATGCAGGAGTTGAACGTCTCCACCTTTGCATCGATGCTCTCCACCTCATATATGGCAGAACAGTCAGTACTGGCCATACATCGTGCAAAGGTCTCCCTTTCTGTTCTGGGTTACCAGATGTCCTTTTTTCCACTGCACCTCTCTTCTCCCTCCTGATGTTGTGTTTGGAGAGAACAGCAGACATTTGTGATCACTGGATCTGAGAGGGGCAAGGACAGTGGGTTGTGTTGATCAGATCTAGGATGGAGTCCCCTCTGTGGACTTGTCTTTGGCCACTTGTTTCATGTCTGGATGGGAGTTTGTCAGCATCTTGATGGGCAGGTGATTAAAGTCTCCACACAGGATGAGACCCATTTGGGGAGAGGACATCCTGATCACATGGACAGTGATTATGAGATAATCCACAGTGTTCGGCTGCAGTGTTTTGTCATGTGCCCATGGTGGATGTTAGAGCACTCCACTACCAGAGATGAAACTGAGCTGGGGTGTTGTTTAGGACGGAGCTGAAGACACTCAAACTCTTCTTTCTCTAGGTCAGTTAATTCTTCTCTTTGCCTGCATACTGTGATTCACATACATAGCCATGCCCCCTCCTTGCATCCCCTCTCTGGACCTGTCATTTCTGAACAGCTGATAGTCTTTGTCATCAGAACAGCCTCAATTTGTCAGGGCATGGACTCTACAAGGTGTCGAAAGCGTTCCACTGGGATGCTGGCTCATGTTGACTGCAATGCTTCCCACAGTTGTGTCAAGTTGTCTGGCAGTGGATTTCTACTCAGAATAGCTTGTTCCATCTCCTACAACAGATGCACAATTGGATTGAGATCTGGTGCCTCGGCAGGCCACTGCAGTAACCCGAATTCACTTTCATGTTCGTGGAACCATTCCTGGACAAGCCTTGTGGCATGGGGCATAATCCTGCTGAAAAAATATATTTGCAGATGGATAACTTTTCACATGAAGGGATGCACCTGATTGACAATGATTTTTAGATATCCTGTGGCATTCAAACGTTGATCCACTTTTATCAAGGGGCCCAATGTCTGCCATGAAAACACACCCCACACCACCACCACCATCCTGCAATGCTGACACACGGCATGGATGCATGTACTCGTGGTTTCCTCAATATCCTAGACCTCTCATTATCTTTACAGTAGGAGCAATCTAAGCACTGCAAAACTGACAAGGTGCACACTGATCAGTAAAGAGATGCTAAAATTCTACAACTTTCCCGTTCCTCTGCACAGTTCTCTCACAGTGAGAAACAATAGGATTACAATAGTGTATCCAATCCACTACCACTTCTTATGTATACGTTGGTGTCTTTTTAATTTGCCAGACATGTAGAATCTCATCTTACAGTCAGAGCAGGAGTAAGGCTTCTCTCCTGTGTGTATGTATACGTTCATGTTTTTTTAAGTTGCCAAGATGAGAGAAACTTAACCCACAGTCAGAGCAGGAGTAAGGCTTCTCTCCTGTGTGTATACGTTCATGTTGTTTAAAGCTGCCCAGTTGAGAGAAACTTGCCCCACATTCAGAACAGGAGTAAGGCTTCTCTCCTGTGTGTATAAGTTCATGTGTTTTTAAGCTGGCCCAGATGAGAGAAATTCTTCCCACAGTCAGAGCAGGAGTAAGGCTTCTCTCCTGTGTGTATACGTTCATGTTGTTTTAAGCTGCCCAGTTGAGAGAAACTTGCCCCACAGTCAGAACAGGAGTAAGGCTTCTCTCCTGTGTGTATCCGTTCGTGTTGTTTTAAGCTGCCCAGTTGAGGAAAAACTTGCCCCACAGTCAGAGCAGGAGTAAGGCTTCTCTACTGTGTGTATACGTTCATGTTGTTTTAAGCTGCCCAGTCGAGAGAAACTTACCCCACAGTCAGAGCAGGAGTAAGGCTTCTCTCCTGTGTGTATCCGTTCATGTTGTTTTAAGCTACCCATTCGAGAGAAATTCTTAACCCACAGTCAGAGCAGGAGTAAGGCTTCTCTCCTGTGTGCACTCATCTGATGAACTGTCAGAGCCTTTGATATTGTGAAATTCTTCCCACAGTCAGTGCAGGAATACAGATTCTCTCCTGTGTGTATTTGTAGGTGTATTTTTAACTTTGATAGAACTGAGAAACTCTCCTCACAATGTGGGCAGTGGTGAGACCTCTTAGCTCTGTGATCTTCCTGCTGTTGCTCTCTGGATGTAGAGAATGTCTCAACATGGTCTCCTGTGTGAACAACATCAGAAGAACCAGTCAGTTGGTGTGATTTACATGTCAAGTCAAATGTATTTAATGAAGGGCTTCTTACATCAGAAGTTGTCACAAAGTGCTTTATAGAAACCCAGCCAAAAACCCCAAAGAGCAAGCCTTGCAGATGTAGAAGCCATATCATCCTCCACTCACTATCACAAGGGTTAGGACCATATCACAAGGGTAATAACTACACAGACTCATTTAATAGAACTTTAAAACATTGGCAGTTTGTCTACTTCCCTTCTTTAGTCTACTCTCTGATCACTCTAGATAGCCCAGTGAATAAAACAAATGCTGGCAATACTGGTGTCAAACCATGTACAGTGAGGGAAAAAAGTATTTGATCCCCTGCTGATTTTGTACGTTTGTCCACTGATCAGTCTATAATTTTAATGGTAGGTTTATTTGAACAGTGAGAGACAGAATAACAACAAAGAAATCCAGAAAAACGCATGTCAAAAATGTTATACATTTATTTGCATTTTAATTAGGGAAATAAGTATTTAATGGGCCTCAGGATCTTGTCATGGCATCTCTGTGCATTCAAACTGCCATCGATAAAATGCAATTGGATTAGTTGTCTGTAGCTTACGCCATGCCATACAGCGGGGGAAAAAAGTATTGTCAGCCACCAATTGTGCAAGTTCTCCCACTTAAAAAGATGAGAGGCCTGTAATTTTCATCATAGGTACACGTCAACTATGACAGACAAATTGAGCATTTTTTTCTCCAGAAAATCACATTTTAGGATTTTTATGAATTGATTTGCAAATTATGGTGGAAAATAAGTATTTGGTCACCTACAAACAAGCAAGATTTCTGGCTCTCACAGACCTGTAACTACTTCTTTAAGAGGCTCCTCTGTCCTCCACTCGTTACCTGTATTAATGGCACCTGTTTGAACTTGTTATCAGTATAAAAGACACCTGTCCACAACCTCAAACAGTCACACTCCAAACTCCACTATGGCCAAGACCAAAGAGCTGTCAAAAGGACGCCAGAAACAAAATTGTGGACCTGCAATAGGCTGGGAAGACTGAATCTGCAATAGGTAAGCAGCTTGGTTTGAAGAAGTCAACTGTGGGAGCAATTATTAGGAAATGGAAGACATACAAGACCACTGATAATCTCCCTCGATCTGGGGCTCCACGCAAGATCTCACCCCGTGGGGTCAAAATGATCACAAGAACGGTGAGCAAAAATCCCAGAACCACACGGGGGGACCTAGTGAATGACCTGCAGAGAGCTGGGACCAAAGTAACAAAGCCTACCATCAGTAACACACTACGCCGCCAGGGACTCAAATCCTGCAGTGCCAGACGTGTCCCCTCGCGCTGGTTAAGGCACTGCTCGCAGTGCTAGCTTGAAATTGGTAGGCAGCGAAGGCGCACAATTGGCCCAGCGTGTCCGGGAGGAAGCGCAGGAGAGCTAGTTGGAGAGCTGATTAGGAAAAAAAAAATGATGCACTAACTGTAAGTCGCTCTGGATAAGAGCGTCTGCTAAATGATGTAAATGTAAATGTTAAGCCAGTACATGTCCAGGCCCGTCTGAAGTTTGCTAGAGTGCATTTGGATGATCCAGAAGAGGATTGGGAGAATGTCATATGGTCAGATGAAACCAAATTATAACTTTTTGGTAAAAACTCAACTCGTCGTGTTTGGAGGACAAAGAATGCTGAGTTGCACCCAAAGAACACCATACCTACTGTGATGCATGGGGCTGGAAACATCATGCTTTGGGGCTGTTTTTCTGCAAAGGGACCAGGACGACTGATCCGTGTAATGGAAAGAATGAATGGGGCCATGTATCGTGAGATTTTGAGTGAAAACCTCCTTCCAGCAGCAAGGGCATTGAAGATGAAACGTGGCTTGGTCTTTCAGCATGACAATGATCCCAAACACACCGCCCGGGCAACGAAGGAGTGGCTTCGTAAGAAGCATTTCAAGGTCCTGGAGTGGCCTAGCCAGTCTCCAGATCTCAACCCCATAGAAAATCTTTGGAGGGAGTTGAAAGTCTGTGTTGCCCAGCGACAGCCCCAAAACGTCACTGCTCTAGAGGAGATCTGCATGGAGGAATGGGCCAAAATACCAGCAACAGTGTGTGAAAACCTTGTGAAGAATTACAGAAAACGTTTGACCTGTGTCATTGCCAACAAAGGGTATATAACAAAGTATTGAGAAACTTTTGTTATTGACCAAATACTTTTTTCCACCTAATAAAAATTAAATGTGATATTGTGTATAGTGTATATGATGAAAAACAGGCCTCTCTATCTTGGGAGAACTTGAATTGGTGGCTGACTAAATACTTTTTTTCCACACTGTACCATAACCCTGATACCACCATGGGGTACTCTGTTCACAACACTGACATCAGCAAACCGCACGCCCACACAACGCCATTACACGGTGGTCAGCAGTTGTGAGGCTGGTTGGGCAAAATTCTCTAAAACAACATTGGAGGCAGCTAATGGTAGAGAAATTAACCTAACGTTCTCTGGCAACAGCTCTGGTGGACATTCCTGCAGTCAGCATGCCAATTGCATGCTCCCTCAAAACTTGAGACATCTGTGGCATTGTGTTGTGTGAAAAAAACTGCACATTTTAGAGTGGCATTTTTGTATTTGTTAGGTATCCCCATTAGATGCTGCCAAGAACCTATTCAGCTACTCTTGTCCCCAGCACAAGGTGCACCTGTGTAATGATGATCATGCTATTTAATCAGCTTCTTGATATACCACACCTGTCAGGTGGATGGATTATCTTGGCAAAGGAGAAATGCTCACTAACAGGGATGTAAACAAATGTGTGCACAACATTTTAGAAATAAGTTTGTGTCTGGAACATTTCTGGGATCTTTTATTTCACCTCATGAAACATGGGACCAACACTTTACATGTTGCGTTTATATATGTTTGTTCAGTGTAAACAGTATTTCTAAAAAATCATCAAACTATCAATAACAACATTTAAATGATAAATCAGCCTGCTTTTCTGTTCTAATCAGGTCCCTACACAGGCTCAGAAGGATCCTGTGAGGGCGGAACATTCTCTGGCTACAGTAGACCTTGCAGGGCTTCTGCCGTGAAGTCTTGGAGGCCCAAAAACTTCTCAGCTACAGATATAATGATGTCCAGCTTCTTGGACTTATTGTGCAGTAAAATTAATAACTGTGGCTGTAAATACTAAAAAATCCACCTTCAAAATAAGAGTATCCAGATCGCTTGATTGACGTACAACATTTGCAACTGGTTGCAGTGCATCCACCGCCATATCTTCCTCAGAACTGTGGCCTCTTGCTACTATAACTCTCTTCACCGCCTCCACATAGGAGATTTGCTGTACACCCCTGATCCTTGACACCTCAACCTCTTTCACCCTAACAGGGCACTCTGGGAATTCAGGAATATGACCCCACCACAGTTACAACATTTTACATTCACATGCTCTTCAATAACATATTCCTTCCGTCTGCAAAGACATGTGGCCAGACTTTTTACATTTCTTGCATTGCATCAGGTTTTACACAAACTCTCTTATGGGGTATATTATATATCCCAGCTTTACATAGGGTGGTAGATACTCTTCATCAAAAATCAATAATAAAGTTAACGTGTTTCATTTGCATCCTTCTTCTTCGGGATTTGGTTGGCGGAGCGCATTCAACTTTTATGTGCATACACCGCCACCTACTGTACTGGTGTGCGAGGCCATTCAGAGCCTACATACATTAAATTCATTGATACGGTAATTAATACAAAATGTCCTGCAGTATTAGCCCGCTCTATAAAATGTGAGGGTAAATGTTCTTGGTTCGTGCAGATGACTGACCTCCTCAGACCAATTGGCAGTACGCCCAGAACATTGTTCTGGGATCCAAAAGGGATATCTCAGTTTCAAGGTCTCAGCTTGGAGAGAAGAAGCCTTGTGAGGTATTGGTCGGTCACATGCAGGAACCAAATGTTAACGATTAATCAATTATTAATAAAGCTAAAATCATGCAAATATAACTTGTCTGTGTAAGCAGTATATAGGACAACTAACGGGACTGCCCCGGCAGAGCTCCCGACCGACGTGTACTATGGTGCTTTTACGTTTGTTGGAACCTCTCCAACAAGGGACTCATTTGACTTTGAGTCCCTTCGTGGCGATTTTCCACTACAAAAACCAACCACCCCATTCCACTATTTAACACCATCTAGTCCTACGCCAGACCACTACCACTCAACACCCCCTGCAGCTGTTCTGCTGTAAATCCTCGCAATCCCAAGTACTTCTCTGACGCTGCCACCACAGCCTCTATTTTCTGGTACTTTTGATCAATTTCTGCAGTACAATTGAAAACCATTGCTATAAATGCTAAAAAGCCCACCTTACTGAAGCAAATATTCTTCCCATCACTCTCTCTTGGTCTCTGCCTACTCACAGGAATCCTCTAAGATCACCCTGTACCCATCTTCCTCTACCACTCTCTTCACTGCTTCTGCATACAACACTTTCTGTACTACTGTAACCCTGGCAACCTCAATCTGTCCTTCTCTCACCTGACACCTCAGATCCCCAGCCCGTTAGCACCCCCCATAACTAACACACAGAACTTTCTCCACCGATACCACACATTTCTTCATCTCATGCCCTCCTGCACACTTGTCACATCTAGGCATCTCACGCCTACACACTGCTGCAACAGGCCCATAAACTTCACCCCTAAAACACTGTAGTATTTATGGAACAAAAATCGCTCACGGGATAACTGACACTTCCTACTTTGATCGTATCTGGCAGAGACTATGCATCAAAACCCAGCATGACAGATAATGTATTCTCTGTTTCCCCACGCTCTACACCGGATCTACGTCTCACCAAACGGAGGGTGTCACAGACACCTGGAATCTTCCATTTCAACTGCTCATCCTCAACACTTAAACCTAACCCCGCTATCACTCCTATCAATGCCACCCTGTTCCGGAGAGCAATTCAAGTCACAATTCCTGTCTCTAATCACGTAATCCGCAGCGCCCGCTCCCTCTGGACAGAGGAGAAACAATAAATCATCACGAGTCCACTCAGTTACCGTCACCAACTCAACAGTCCCCAACCTCTTCTCCACCTAACCTGACACCACATATGGATCCATTCTCTCTACAAATCTCACTCCCACTGGGCCAGAATCATCCTTATCATCCTCAGAACGAGGCCCGAACTCGGAGTTCCTCACCGCAGGTAATTCATCCTCACTCTCACCAGGTTCCATCGCTGAGCTACTGGAGGACGTATCCCTCTTTATACACTAGACGATAACCTCCCTCACCACACTGCTTCCCTCTACACTCAGCTCCTTCTCGGCGTTCAGCACTGCACCTGCCAACACAGTTATTTCATCCTCACTCTCGTCACGTTCACTTTCCTCCTGTAGCTCTTCTAAAAGTTCTGTGTTCCATTCCATATTCACTCAAAACATATTCCACTTTTCTCCTTTTTCCTTTTCCACCAGCTTCTCCTTCATCAGATCTTCCAGAAGGTTTGTGCATCCCCCATTCCACTTTTTTTCTTGTCCGCCATCTTACCACATGTCTCAGCTCATCCACACCCCACTAGCTTCATGTAGTATCAATATATTGGCCTGTATTTACCCCTACAAAAATGAAATGGTAATTAGCTGCTAATGTGGCTATCATAAAGAACTACAAATGCCATGATGATCTGGACAAAATTGCAGAATCGAGTCAAAAATGTAAGGATCTCTGGGTTAACTATATAATGTTAGCTAAATTTAGTAATGAATAAATAGGCTACATTTATTTAAATGGTTAATTCTATGAACTGTCTTGTGCAAGTTTTAAATTGACACAATACCTGATAGCAAAGGTGTCAGCTAGAGATGACGTGCAGGAGATTGCAGTGATTTGTTGTTTTGCATGATGTCTACTTCGATGATAATTAGCGTTTCATAATCTGAGAGGAAATAGAGACGAATATTGCTAAGTCACGCCAGGGGTAAGCCTACACGAAACACAGCCCTTATTCTAAGTGTTTCTAAATTGAATAAAAAGGAAAAATGATTGGAAGCATTTCCCTGTTTGACCGCTACGTTTTATGACACAATTTCTGCGAAAATAATAATAAAAAAAAAAAAAAACTGTATTCAGACTTTACTCAGTACTTTGTTGAAGCACCTTTGGCAGTGATTACAGCCTCAAATCTTCTTGGGTATGGCGCTACAAGCTTGGCATACCTGTATTTGGGGAGTTTCTCTGCAGATCCTCTCAAGCTCTCAGTCAGGTTAGATGGGGAGTGTCGCCACACAGCTATATTCAGGTCTCTCTGTACTTTGCTCCGTTCATCTTTCCCTCGATCCTGACTAGTCTCCCAGTCCCTGCCACTGAAAACCATCCCCACAGCATGATGCTGCCACCACCATGCTTCACTGTTGGGATGGTGCCAGGATTCCTCCAGACATGACGCTTGGCATTCAGGCCAAAGAGTTCAATCTTGGTTTCATCAGACCAGAGAATCTTGTTTCTCATGGTCTGAGAGTCCTTTAGGTGTCTTTTGGCAAACTCCCAGCGGGCAGTCATGTGCCTTTTCATGAGGAGTGGCTTCCGTCAAGCCACTCTACCGTAAAGGCCTGATTGGTGGAGTGCTGCAGAGATGGCTGTCCTTCTGGAAGGTTCTCCCATCTGCAGAGGAACTCAGTGACCACCAGCTTCTCGGTGACCTCCCTGACCAAGGCCCTTCTCTCCCGATTGCTTAGTTTGTCCGGGCAGCCAGCTCTAGAAAAAGTATTGGTGGTTCCAAACTTCTTCCATTTAAGAATGGAGGCCTTTTGATCATATCCTTGGACTAAAATGATTGACACTCAGGTGCAAGCCTAACATCATGTGCAAAGGGCCTTTGGGTAACATTGCACATATTCACTGATATCTCTTTTTCTCACGTAGGCTGTTCATTTCTGATCTTTGATACTTTTTCTGGTTTATAAACGTATCATGGTATACTACGTTAACGCTATACGTATGGGCCATATTGTTACTTGGTAGCTACTAGCAACAGACCCTGTATTGTGGATCATCTACCACTATTTTGGACGGTCCATACTGTAACGTTAACGTTAGTCTCAGGCTTCACTAACTAGCGTTACTGTTTTAGGTGGAGCTATTCTTTGCTATTTTTCAAACAAATACTACGTGATATTTCACATATCATCTTGCTAGATAGGCCTTTTGTTTTGTTTAGCGTCACTTAGGTTAGACTGCTCTCTTTAATGGATCAGTCGTCCACCAGGCTACACTCTACGATTAGGGGAGGTGGGAGAGGAAGCGTTGGGTGTCTCGGTTAGGGAGACATTGGAATGGGGTTCAGTGTTTTACTGTTAGGAAATATTTATGGTTTGTTTCAACAGCTCTTTACATATTTTCCTCACTACAAAATATTAATGCGGTCCTTGTGGTTCCTAAACATATTTTAGATATGCCTTTATGCTATAGCTTATTCCATGTTTACATCTTTGGTTAAATGCCCTCAAATGCAAAACTTAAATTTACTTTGTGGATTGTCTGTGGAGTTTGTAAACTATCCAAGCTTAAAACAGGTTATTACTAGGCTTAAACAACTTCATCTATTGTGTTCCTACAAGAAACTCACTTGTTGAAGGATGAGCTACTTAAAGTATGCAGGAGATGACAAGGGCAAGTAGTAGCATCCTGTTTCTCCTCTCATTCTCATGGTGTTATGGTTTTAATTCACTAATCTGTTCCGTTTCAAATGGATACTATTATAACTGATACAGCTGGTAGATACATTTTGATACAGGGAACTCTTTTGAATGAGCATATTAATCTGGTTAATATTTATGGTCCTAATGATGATAATCCCAAATTCTTTGAGAATGTATTTCTATTGATAGCCTCCATTCCTGGTAAGGTCCTAATGGCAGGGGACTTTAATTGCACTCTTGATCCTCATCTAGATTGCTCCTCTGGTTTAGACACTTCTCACTCGCAGAGTAGAAAGACATTTTGTAAATGTGATCGTTCAGTTGTTTTTTGCAACAATTGATTAAAACCTGTTTTGCTTTGTCATTATGGGGTAATGTGAGTAGATTGAGGAAAAAAACAACTTAAATCAATTTTACATTAAGGCTGTAACGTGACAAAATGTGGAAAAAGTCCAGGGGTCTGAATACTTTCCGAATGCACTGTATATAGACAGGTGTGTGCCTTTCCAAATCATGTCCAACAAACTTAGTTAGATAGAACCTGCTCTTACCCTGAGAAACAGATTCCCCCATCTTCTCCTCCTCTTCTTCATCTTTAATGTTGACATTCAGCTCCAGTGTTTGACTGCAGTCTTCCAGCTTCACTGATGCCATCTCTGGATCCTGCAGTACAAACTGGGCTCCACTGTCACAATCAGGACCCAGTGACTGTAGGTTTGGACTCAGTGTGGAAGGAGAGATGCAGGTTGGGTTTGTCCTCACTATTGATGTTACCGGCCTCAGATTGAATTCTAGTCGTCCTGTAGTAACAATGAGAAACAGACACAAAAAGTTATTGTCTTGACAGTTCTGGCACTTTCTTTATTCTCTAAAAATATATTATATTTATTCTTGTTAAATTATCTAATTCAGTGCTTGACTTGGGCTGAAATAGGTGCCGGTACTGTTTATATTTAGGTGCAGGAGCTCCACAATACTGTTGAGCTAACATTCTATAAGAGGAACAGGAGCTCAAGCACTAGATATTTGAGGTGCCGGTACTTAACCTATAGTAGATTTTCACAAATTCACATACAGTACCAGTCAAAGGTTTTAGTACACCTACTCATTCCAGAGGTTTTCTTTATTTTTACTATTTTCTACATAGGATAATAATAGTTAAGACATCACAACTATGAAACAACACATATGGAATCATGTAGTAATCAAAAAAATTGTAGCCCAAATAAATGCTTCACATAGTTAAAGTAACAGACATCTCAACATCAACTGTTCATAGGAGAATGCGTAAATCAGGCCTTCATGGTCGAATTGCTGCAAGAAACCACTACTAAATGACACCAACATGAAGAAGAGACTTGCTTGGCCCCAAAAACATGAGCAATGGACATTAGACCGGTGGAAATCTGTCCTTTGGTCTGATGTGTCCAAATTTGAGATTTTTTGTTTAAACCGCAGTGTCTTTGTGAGATGAAGAGTAGGTGAACGGATGATCTCTACGTGTGTGGTTCTCACCGTGAAGCATGGAGGAGGTGGTGGTGTGATGGTGCTTTGCTGGTGATTCATTTAGAATTCAAGGCACACTTAACCAGCATGGCTACCACAGCATTCTGCAGCGATACGCCATCCCATCTGGTTTGCGCTTAGTGGGATTATCATTTGTTTTTCAACAGCACAATGACCCAACACACCTCCAGGCTGTGTAAGGGCTATTTGACCAAGAAGGAGAGTGATGGAGTGCTGCATCAGATGACCTGGCCTCCACAATCAACCGACCTCAACCCAATTGAGATGGTTTGGGATGAGTTGGACCGCAGAGTGAAGGAAAAGCAGCCAACAAGTGCTCAGCATGTGTGTGAACTTCTTCAAGACTGTTGGAAAAGCATTCCAGGTGAAGCTGGTTGAGAGAATGCCAAGTGTGTGCAAAGCTGTCATCAAGGCAAAGGGTGGCTACTTTGAAGAATCTAAAAATCTGAAATATATTTTGATTTGTTTAACACTTTTTTGGTTACTACATGATTCCATATGTGTTATTTTATAGTTTAGATGTCTTCACTCTTATTCTACAATGTAGAAAATAGTAAAAATTAAGAAAAACCCTTGAATGAGTAGGTGTGTCCAAACTTTTGACTGCTTGACAAAAAAAATATTGGTCGACCAACTTTAGTCTACTCTCTGATCACTCCAGATAGCCCAGTGAATAAAACAAATGCTGACAATACTGGTGTCATCCATGCAAGTCTCATTGGCATGAAATAACCCAGTCAAAGCCCAGTTGTTCAGGGATGTGTGATGTCAGAATTACAGAATCCAACCTAGCAATAGACTGGGTGATAACTTATGGAGTTCTAACTTATGAAGATAACTTATAGTTAGATATAACCTTCTCTTACCATGAGAAACAGATTTCCCAATCTTCTCCTCCTCTTCTTCATCTTTAATGTTGACATTCTGCTCCAGTGTTTGACTGCAGTCTTCCAGCTTCACTGATGCCATCTCTGGATCCTGCAGTGCAAACTGGGCTCCACTGTCACAATCAGGACCCAGTGACTGTAGGTTTGGACTCAGTGTGGAAGGAGAGAGGCAGGCTGGGTTTGTCCTCACTGTTGATGTTACCGTCCTCAGACTTACCTGAATCAGCCCGTAGTAATAAAGAGAAACGGACACAAAAGTTATTGTTTTGACAGTTCTGGCACTTTCTTTATACTCTAAAAATATATTACATCAGGTAGCTAAGCATTGACAACAAACCATTTATTAATTTCACATTAGACACAAATTGCACACTTTGAATTAAACCATGTAAGTGCACTTAACCTATAGTAGATTTCAGAAATTCTCATAAATGACTCAAAAACCATTTAGTACAAGGTTGCAGTTTGTTTTAGGCAGCACTATGTAATATTTTCCTTAATAACCGTCTCCACTGTATTATTTCAATCAAAACCAATTGTATTTCCCGTTCACACCATAATAACAATTATAGATAAAGATAGAAACAACTGAATGTGTCTGAATATATGGAAAAAGGGGAGGGGTCTGAATACTTTCTGAATCCACTATAAGGAATTGGCAACTCGTTCTCATTCTGAGAAATAAGGTAGGCCACTTGATTTCAACATCTGAACAAAGTGGACAGGCTAACATGCTTTTCAAACAGTTGGAGACAGACAGAATGGTGTGTTCATAACAACTCAACTGTTCATCCTTGTTAGCAAATAGATCCAAGTTGGCTAAACTTAAATTATAAAGATTAGCTGGTTAATCACTAGCATGTGAGCTTGAGAGATTGTTGATGAGACCTGTGTTCATTGTCTATAGCCTAATGCCTGCTACAATAAATTAGTCAATTTGTAACAAAAAATTGCATTTTCATAGACCAACTTGAAAGCCAGATCAGTGATTATTGCCAACAAAAAAAAGCAGGTAAAACTATTTTTTATAAAATAATACAATAATTAGTGGGTCTTATTGGTTGTGGATGGCTTATATTTAGCCTAGGTATAACTTCACAAGCCCTGAATTCATTAGATTATAGCTGACTGTTTGAAATGCAGTGTATTTAACCTTTAATTGTATAAGCTTACTTAGAGAAAAACAAAATCGAGATATATATTGTGAATCGCCCATAAATTTAAAAAAAAACTCAAGATACAGCTGTATGATTTTTTGTCCATATAGCCCAGCCATAACAGAGTACATTAGAGTAGAATCCAATACAGTACGTTATACTGTACTATACTCTGTACTGTTGTACTGTACTGAACTAAACTTCTCTTTCCTGTACTCTGCTGTACTGTACTGAACTAAACTTCTCTTTCCTGTACTCTGCTGTACTGTACTTTCCAATCTAGAGAAACAGTAGCTATGTTTCCAATAACTTGTCCAGTGCTTTGTTTCTCGACATTAAGAAAAAGTTTGCATAGAAAATAGATACGACAATTGCCATCTAGGGTGTGTTTCCATGTAACTATCCTGTGTCGATAAAAACAGCTGGACGTAATGACTCACCCTGTACCGTCAAAATGATTTGGCAATCATTTATTTAAAAAGCACTGTTTCAATCCTCACTTGTCAGAATAAAGAAACTTTGACAAAAGAAAAACCCACCCGTCCAACGATTAAAAATGTTTTTGAGCTTTAGAACATTTCTCCTATATCTGCCGTTTCCATTACACACGTCGCAAAGATTATTTTAGCAACATTGCTTTTGTCGAATGCAGCTGGGTCAATGGAAACCTGCCTAATGTCTGAGTGATTGGTTCAGATTTGGTCTGGTCTAATGTTTGACCCAATGGTTGGGCCAAGTCAGTTAAGAACAAATTCTTATTTACAATGATGGCCTACCCCGGACGACGCTGGGCCAATTGATTGGGACCCCAATCACAGCCGGAATCAAACCAGGCTCTGTAGTGTCTTAGACCGCTGCGCCACGCAGGAGCCATGTGACTAATCATTTTGGCTATTTAAGCTCTGAAAAGGCCTATCAGCTACCCAACTTAATCAGGAATCAATGCATTTGCACAGTGGGAAATGCAGAAGTATTTAATTTGTTTATATTCATCTCGTCAAAAATGTACAGACAAACTTGAAATCACTGATTATCATGAAAATTTAGCTGGCATGGTTAAACTCCTGGACAACAGTGGTTTCAGAGTCCTGCAATAGAGTGAAGACGCTAACATTTGTATAAGGGCACGACAAAGCCTATTCCCCCTCAGGAGACTGAAAAGATTTGGCATGGGTCCTCAGATCCTCAAAAAAATATACAGCTGCACCATCCTGACTGGTTGCATCACCAAAAAAACAAGAATCGACATTAGAAAGTTCATTTATAGTTCTAAACATATTTAGGGTGTTTTTTCCTTACTGAGGAGCTGGCAACACTGAATTTGTGGCCTGCTTCACATCCGTAGGGACAAGCGGGTACCAGGGCTGCGTCCAGCAGGAGAGACGTTGGCCACATTCAGATACAAATGTATTATGTAGAGAAAACATGCCTCGGATTCTAATTAATCATGTCAGTTCTATTCAGGGCATTTCTATCTGCAACTTTCCAAAACGTTTTTGTACTGAACATACCCAGGCGAAACGCACTGACCTATATACGAACCTGGAAAGCCTCACAAATGAAAACGTGTAATGGACCCCACGCCATGTGCTGGTAAAATATTTTTTATCACGTTCTTCAATCACTCGGATTGACACAAACATTACACAAAACCTTTGCCAAATGTGATAATACTTTGACTGATTTCTTATCTAACATGTTATTTCGATATTAGACAGTTTAAAAGTGATATTACATACCTGTAGTTATAAAGAGAAACGGAAATCACAGTCCCGCCGTTTTCTTTGTTCTGAAGAATGTTGCGCGCCTCCCCGGAAGTTCCTGTTCCCCAACTACCACATTGCAACAACGACATCTTCTTCTTCTTCTGTGGGTTTTATGGCAGACTACATCCAAAAGCTGCATTGCCGCCACCAACTGGACGGGTTGAAACCACAAAATAAATTAAATAAAAAATACATCCATACTTAATAGCGATACTAACTTACTCCACCCTAATAAAAATAGTACATTGCCAAAACAAACAAAACTCCAATTTCTTCCTTCCTTTAAATCTCCATATCTCCCTTCTCAGTCTCTAGGACCTGAGATGGTGGTTCGGCTTTTGACAATATTCCATGTAACTCTTTTGCCGAGAAATCTTTCAGCCCCAGGAACCGTTGGTGACTAGCAAATTGGCTTGTACCAATGTGTAGAGGTGTCGTGACATGTATTGAGTGGATAAATAAAACATATATTATTTTGAATGCCATGAATTGAACAAAAGCATTATATTTACTGAAAAGATAACCCCCAACAACTACAATGATTCAGTAGATCAATAATGTTACAGTACTCTAGCATGTCTCACAGCTGCTTATGCTGACAAAGCATGTTAGTGAATAGGTCAGATTTAGCTTTGTGATGCTCATTTAAACTTCCTGTCTTGTTCAGCTTCAGAAAAACAGTAAATATGTCTCCCTTTCCTCTGCACAGTTCTCTCACAGTGAGAAACAATAGGATTACAATAGAGTGTTCTATGATTTCTTGAGAATTAAGTGATGGAATGATTTTAATCTTAGCTAGTCAGAGAACTGATGAGGATTCTCACATGTATGTATTTGTTGGTGTCTATTTATGTGGCCATGTTGAGAGAAACTCTTCCAACAGTCAGAGCAGAGATACAGATTCTCTCCTGGGTGATTTTTAGCTTTGATAGAATTGGGAAAATCTTTTTTTATTTTATTTATTTTATTTCACCTTTATTTAACCAGGTAAACCAGTTGAGAACAAGTTCTCATTTACAACTGCGACCTGGCCAAGATAAAGCAAAGCAGTGCGATAAAAACAACAATACAGAGTTACATATGGGGTAAAACAAAACAAAGTCAAAAAATACAACAGAAATACATATAATATACAGTGTGTGCAAATTTAGCAAGTTATGGAGGTAAGGCAATAAAATAGGCTATAGTGCAAAATAATTACAATTAGTATTAACACTGGACTGATAGATGTGCAAGAGATGATGTGCAAATAGAGATACTGGGGTACAAATGAGCAAAATAAATAACAATATAGGGATGAGGTAGTTGGGCGGGCTAATTTCAGATGGGCTGTGTACAGGTGCAGTGATCGGTAAGGTGTTCTGACAACTGATGCTTAAAGTTAGTGAGGGAGATAAGTGTCTCCAGCTTCAGAGATTTTTGCAATTTGTTCCAGTCATTGGCAGCAGAGAACTGGAAGGAATTGCGGCCAAAGGAGGTGTTGGCTTTGGGGATGACCAGTGAGATATACCCGCTGGAGCGCAGACTACGGGTAGGTGTTGCTATGGTGACCAATGAGCTAAGATTAGGCGGGGATTTGCCTAGTAGTGATTTATAGATGGCCTGGAGCCAGTGGGTTTGGCGACGAATATGTAGTGAGGACCAGCCAACAAGAGCGTACAGGTCACAGTGGTGGGTAGTATATGGGGCTTTGGAGACAAAACGGATGGCACTGTGATAGACTACATCCAATTTGCTGAGTAGAGTGTTGGAGGCTATTTTGTAAATGACATCGCCGAAGTCAAGGATCGGTAGGATAGTCAGTTTTACGAGGGCATGTTTGGCAGCATGAGTGAAGGAGGCTTTGTTGCGAAATAGGAAACCGATTCTAGATTTAACTTTGGATTGGAGATTCTTAATGTGAGTCTGGAAGGAGAGTTTACAGTCTAACCAGACACCTAGATATTTGTAGTTGTCCACATACTCTAGGTCAGACCCGTCGAGAGTAGTGATTCTAGTCGGGTGGGCGGGTGCTAGCAGCGTTCGGTTGAAGAGCATGCATTTAGTTTTACTAGTGTTTAAGAGCAGTTGGAGGCTACTGAAGGAGTGTTGTATGGAATTGAAGCTCGTTTGGAGGTTTGTTAACACAGTGTCCAATGAAGGGCCAGATGTATACAAAATGGTGTCGTCTGCGTAGAGGTGGATCTGAGAGTCACCAGCAGCAAGAGCGACGTCATTGATATACACAGAGAAAAGAGTCGGCCCAAGAATTGAACCCTGTGGCACCCCCATAGAGACTGCCATAGGTCCAGACAACAGGCCCTCCGATTTGACACATTGAACTCTGTCTGAGAAGTAGTTGGTGAACCAGGCGAGGCAGTCATTTGAGAAACCAAGGCTATTTAGTCTGCCAATAAGAATGCGGTGGTTGACAGAGTCGAAAGCCTTGGCCAGGTCAATGAAAACGGCTGCACAGTACTGTCTATTATCGATCGCGGTTATAATATCGTTTAGGACCTTGAGCGTGGCTGAAGTGCACCCATGACCAGCTCGGAAACCGGATTGCATAGCGGAGAAGGTACGGTGGGATTCGAAATGGTCGGTGATCTGTTTGTTGACTTGGCTTTCAAAAACTTTTGAAAGGCAGGGCAGGATGGATATGGGTCTGTAACAGTTTGTCTGTAATCTCCTCCCAATGTGGGCAGTGGTGAGACCTCTTAGCTCTGTGATTTTCCTGCTGTTGCTCTCTGGATGTAGAGAATGTCTCAACATGGTCTCCTGTGTGAACAACATCAGAAGAACCAGTCAGTTGGTGTGATTTACATCAAGCACATTTATTTTATAAAGCCCTTTTTACATCAGCCGTTGTCACAGAGTGCTTTACAGATACCCTAACCTAACGTATCAGGCGTAAAAGAAACGCCTAAACCAGGTCCACAGAAACCAGAAGCTTCTGGTTTTCAGGCTTTGCCTTCCTCTCTGCCTTTTCCCTGAAACACGGATGCTTCCGGTGTTTGTTGACTCCGCTGAGGGTGCAGGTACCGAGACTACAACCCCAAAGAGCAAGCAATGCAAAAGCACAGTGGCAAGGAAAAACTCCCTAGAAGGAAGGAACCTAGGAAGAAACCTAGAGAGGAACCAGGCTCTGAGCAGTGGCCAGTCCTCTTCTGGCTGTACTGGGTAACAAATGACTTAATATAAGTATGCTGCACAATACAGGGGAATAAAACTATTCTAAAGTGTTACGAGCCATATCATCCTCCACTCACTATCACAAGGGTTAGTAACCATCAGGGTTGGGGTCAATTCCATATCAATTCACATTTTTAAATTTGACTTATTCAGCAGACACTCTTATCCAGAGTGACTTACAATCGAGCATTCATTTTAAGATAGCTAGGTGAAACAACAACGCATCACAATCGTATCAATTACATTTTCTAGGTTGCAGAAAGGGAGTAGAGTAGGGTCCAGGAGTCATGAGAGAGGATAGGATAAAATAGGCGAGAGAAGCGGGAGAGAGAGAGTGAAGATTGCGGCGGTGCATTACCATCTGGGTTAGGGCTGAGTGGGAGGAGCATGACCATCTGGGTTAGGGCTGAGTGGGAGGAGCATGACCATCTGGGTTAGGGCTGAGTGGGAGGAGCATGACCATCTGGGTTAGGGCTGAGTGGGCGGAGCATGACCATCTGTGTTAGGGCTGAGTGGGAGGAGCATGACCATCTGGGTTAGGCTGAGTGGGAGGAGCATGACCATCTGGGTTAGGGCTGAGTGGGAGGAGCATTACCATCTGGGTTAGGGCTGAGTGGGAGGAGCATGACCATCTGGGTTAGGGCTGAGTGGGAGGAGCATGACCATCTGGGTTAGGGCTGAGTGGGTAGGTTGAAGGAGAGATGGAGAGAAAAGGAAACAAAGTAGGGATCAGAGACTTGGAGGGGGGTTGCAGTGAGATTAGTAGGATAACAGCCTCTAGTGAAGATGGGGTCAAGCAGTGGAAGGGGACTGGGAAAGGGTGAGGTCAAAAGAGGAAAGGTGTTTCCAGTAAACCAATTTTCCTGATTGAAAAACATTGAAGAGAATTGGAATTAGAATGACAGTGGACTTCCTGAATTGACTGGAATTTAAATGGAATTGACACCAACCCTGGCAACTACACAGACTCATTTCATAGAACTTCAAAACACTGGCAGTTTGTCTACTTCACTTCTTTAGTCTACTCTCTGATCACTCCAGACAGCCCAGTTAATAAAACAAATGCTGACAATACTGGTGTCATCCATGCAAGTCTCAGTAGCATGAAGTAACGTCTATCTTATCATCGAAACAGTTCTATAACAACTTTTCATGCACAACGATAAAACAAGCTTTGTTGTGTTGAGTTCTTCAGGGGTGTCAGAATGACAGAATGAACTTATGGAGGTCTTACTATTGGAGATAACTCATAGATGTAGATAGTACTATAGTGGCGGGCCCAACCCCAGACTTCTCTTTTATCAACCCAAAGGTTTTACTGTCTTCTCAGGAATTCAGCCTTCTATGTGTTGCTCCCCACATCCCCCTATTCTGAATGATGCATTATCTCACCATCCCCCATTATTAATGATGGATTATCTCACCATCCCCATTCTGAATGATTCATTATCTCACCATCCCCCATTCTGAATGATGCATTATCTCACCATCCCCCATTCTGAATGATGCATTATCTCACCATCCCCCATTCTGAATGATGCATTATCTCACCATCCCCCATTCTGAATGATGCATTATCTCACCATCCCCCATTCTGAATGATGCATTATCTCACCATCCCCCATTCTGTCACACCTCTGAGCTTCTGTTTTGAGAGCATACTGTAGGTCTGATACCTGATTGGACGTTAACTCAACAGTAATACTATTGATCAACAACTCCGATTTTGAATCCAAACATGGTCAAATGGTTCTAAAGGATCTTAGCTTCAATGTGTCTTTCTCTTTTGTTCTTGACCTGCTGTGGTGAGAAATATACTGAGTGTACAAAACATTAGGAACACCTTCCTAATATTGAGTTGCACCCCCTTCTGCCCTCAGAAAAGCCTAACTTTGTCAGGGCATTGACTCTACAAGGTGTCGAAAGCCTTCCACAGGGATGCTGGCGCATGTTGATTCCAATGCTTTCCACAGTTGTGTCAAGTTGGCTGGCTGTACTTTTGGTGGTGGACCGTTCTTGATACCCACGGGAAACTGTTGAAACTGCGGGAAACTGTGTTGCAGTTCTTGACACATTAAAGCGGGTGCGTCTGGTACCTACTACCATACCCTGTTCAAAGGTAATTAAATATTTTGTTTTGCCCATTCACCCTCTGAATGAAACACATACACAAAAAATCTTTCACCTGTCTCCTCCCCTTCAGCTACACTGAAGTGGATTTAACAAGAGTCATCGATAAGGGATCATAGCTTTCACCTGGTCAGTCTATGGCAGGGAAAGAAGCAAGTGTTCCTAATGTTTAATACACTCAGTGTACACTGTCTTTCTCTCTACCCCTCTCCCATGAGCTATGGGCCACGACACAAGCTATGGAGTCTCTCTATCCCATTAGCTATGGGCCACGACACAAGCTATGGATTCTCTCTATCCCATGAGCTATGGGCCACGACACAAGCTATGAATTCTCTGTTTTTCTCTTCCTGTCTGATCATGTTTAGATACTTAATGTTTTGTTAATGTCAGTATTTACTTGTAACTTAGGCTTCACGCCTTGGGCGGAAAGTAACTGAAAGGTTGCTGGTTCTAATCCCAAGCCGACTAGGTGAAAAATCTGTCGATGTGCCCTTGAGCAAGGCACATAACCCTAGTTCCTCTAAAAATTAAAGAAATGTAAGTAAATCGTTAATTTTACAATGCCATTAAATCTATTTACCTTTAGTATTCCACAATCAGACCAATTCTTGCTAGTCAACATCAACTCATTGCCTAATGCTTGCTTGCATATTTTAATCATCTTTATGGTGTCAGATAAACATTTTAGTAGACTTTGTTAATACATAAATTGAAGTATTTTCATGAGTCGTAGGTGAGGTGTACTATATATATGATCACTAAAGAACCTACTCTTACCATGAGAAACAGATTTCCCAATCTTCTCCTCCTCTTCTTCATCTTTAATGTTGATGTAGTATATGAAGATTATGACTTTGCTAATGTTTTTAAGTGGAACCTGAGAGGATGTTTATTTAGTGTCAGAGGGAATTGTTTTAGTGTGACGCCACACAGAACAGAGGGAGTGTGTGTTGTAGACAGGGGATTGGACGGTAGAGGGAGCCACCCATATCTTGGGAAAATTATAAGTACTGGGTTTAAACGAAGAAGAGCAGAGCAGACATTGTAATTTGGAGGACACTGCTCTCCGGGTGATCATGACATCCGTAAACTTATGCTGAAATCTTGTGATATGAATAAAACTGATGATCAAAGTTCAGTATGGGCGGACTCCTTTGTTTAACAGCAATGATAGCAACATTGACTCGACACTACAAAATGGCGCCCGAACAGGGACCGGTCTGCGTCTCTCCTTTGTTCCATTCATGGGCGCCGAGCTGACTCTCGTTCCGAAGTCATGGCCAGATAAGGGTGAGTTTCCTCACCACTTTGGGCATTTGTTAGTTCGGAGGCTATTTGAGTGTGCGCTGGTGTCACTATTCCGTCGTGGATGTGGTGGAGGAGTCAAGCGCAGGAAACAGAGGTTTAGTCCAACAAGACTTTTAATAGTCTCAATAACACGAGAACAAAAACCCCGACCTCGAAAACACGAAGTAGCGAGGGAGAATTACGCACACGCGTAAAACACTAAACATGAAAAAATTACACGGAAAACAAACACGTATCATAGACACAGTGGCAACAGAATAACAACAAACAAAAACCCTAGATCACAACACTGAACTTATAAGACACGTAATCAACTCCCAAACAGACACAGGTGTGACAGACAGACAAAAGCAATCAAACACAGAAACATAGAGCGGGGGCAGCTAGTACTCCGGGGACGGCGATCGCCGAAGCCTGCCCGAACCAGGAGGAGGAGCAGCCTCGGCCGAAACCGTGACAGCTGGAGAGATGTACCGCGTAAAGTACTTGTGTGTGCTGGTGTGGCTGTTATTGCTGTGGACTAAGGGTCTGTCATAACTATTCTAAATTTGTTTGCACTGGTAAACAGCGCAAATAGAGGGGAGTGTCTATAGAGATATCTTGCTTGAATAGGAATTCAAGAACAATCGATGGAAGGGAATAAGGCCAAGGTATATGTATACAAATTAGGACATTGCGGATCTGGCAAGACCTCAGGGAGGCGATCTCTAGGATGGGCCGGAAATCCTGTAACATATTAGATGGAATGGGTGAGTCCTGGGGACTCTGGAGACTGTGGTATATACATTCTATTGCAAGTTACTGTTCATCTTATAGCTGACGAGGTATATGTTTGATGTAACCGCTCATAGAATATCCATAACTCGCGGCAGCATAAAGTTAGGGACAAAGCAACATGAATTTTACGGCGCAATGTAGGTTACATGCTACATGCTACATGCCACATGTTACATACATGCTAATGCTAAATGCTAATTATGCTACATGCTAACATGTGACCTTAGAGGGCCATTGAGATGGAATAAAGCCTCTTAAATTATGTTTGTGTGTGTAGAATTTAAGTTCTATGCTTTGTGAGCTCTGTTAAATGTTGTTTGGCTATGAGGAGGAAACTGAGTTACAGCGGGACTGTTAACTGTCTGTTTGGGTTGGGGAGAGAGCTGAGAGGGCTCCCTTCCACGGTGAAATCGTAGTGATGAATGTACTGCACATGCGTGTGATTTTACGACACTAGAGTGACGTAGGGGTAAATAGGTCACTCCTCTGCATCACTGTGCAAGGGGGAGACACAGACGCAGACAAAAGACACAGATTTAGAGTCTAATGGTGTATTCTGGTTGTTACATCGGCTGTTTGACGATGAAACTGTTTTCTTGAGACATATTGAATTGATAAATGAGAGAGATATGTTGACGGATTAAAAATAAAAATATTTAAATAAATAAAATAAAAATGTTATTGAGCTATTTATGCGATTCCTGAGTTAATTCTTAGCGCAAATGTGACTGGAGGAATATTTAATGGTTGAAGTAGCTCAGTGACTGCATAAACTACTAAATTCTTGTCTGTTTCTTTGTTCTTCGGTCATATGGGAGACGAGAAGGAGGAGAGAGAGAGACAGGAAGTGCTGATGTGTACATCACGGGACAGGTGTGACGCGACAGAGGATCGAGTCAAATATCAGGCTAGTGCTGTTCTGTTTACAAAGTCTTCCTCTACAGGATATTTGATGTTATGACAATTTGACAAAGACTTGGCAAAAGACTGATAAAATAAAAATTGCATTTTGGAGTTTCTGTGAATGAGTGGGTTGGATTAGAGTTGTGTTGGGAATCGAGTACTGACATTATTCTGTAAAATTAAGATAATTGGATGCTTACTAAGCAATGGGGTTTATGAGTACTGTAGTGTTGCTGGATTATAGGTGTTTTCTCTTTGGATTGCACTGAAGTTGTCTACTTTCCTGTACTTTTCCTGATTGAAGGTGGTAAGATAGCCACTTTAATTGATAAATTAGGAAATAGAAATGAAAAGTTATTTTTGATTATTCATAAATGTATTGATTAATTGTTTAATTGAAAAAAGAAAAAAAAAGAAAATACTTTTTTGAATATTCATATTTTTATTGATACAATTTTATTTTATTTTTTTTTTTTATTAATAATTAAAGGGAGGACCCTATAAGCTATATATTCTAAAATAATACAAATAATTCACATTAAAGGAATATAAAAGAGTTGTTACAATGGGGAAAAAGGATACCAGGACTATGAAGGTAATTACACCTGTTGATATAGTACAAAATAGTAATCCTTTAGTTAATGGTATTGCAAGGTTATCCGGCAAATGGAACAAATGTTGGCCTGACATTGAACAACCATGGCCAGTGGAAGGGACTCTTAACCCTGATGTAATCAACATAATGAAAGTGCTTCTGTCAACTCATAAAGCAGTTCAAAAGAAAGGGAAAAAAGGGAACAACGTAAAGAAAAGAGACAAAGAGAACTGGGTGTTCTTAAGTTGTCCTTCATTCTCAAACAAAAACGGATAGAAAGGTATAGAGAAAATGCTAAAGGAAGAGAAGGCGACAGAAAAACGAATGGCAGAAGTTAGTACACCTTTCTCACATACGGATTCAGAAAAAGACCCCACCTTATGAGAAGGAAGTAGAGCTTAAGGACGTCTATCCTCAGCTTCCGGTGATCATTCAGGAGGGTGATTATTGCATCAGAGATGAAGATTAACGAATAATAGAGAGAGGACAAGCAGAAACGACCATAAAAATGAATCCAAACTCCAGAAGTAAGAAAAAACCGAGATGTCTGGAAACTAAGAGAAGAATGAGGTTCGGAAAGATGAAGACAAAGATGAAGACTTGGAGATTAAAGGTGCTTCATATTCAAGAGGATTTTATCCAACAATGATTAGCAAAGAAGAAATAGAAAGAGATATAGACCGATGCGTATCATGCCTGGATAAAGCGAATAGTTTAGAAGAAGTAACACAACTGGAGGAACAACTCAAGAAGCTGAAGATACAGAAGAAGATGATGGAAGATGATATTTCGAGGACAGAACTTAGAATATAACCTTTTGAAGAATACTGATATGTCAACAACAAGAAAGAGCAGGACCAAGAAACTCTCAGAAAACTCAATCAAATACAACTGGTGGAGAAGAAGAAGGAGAAGAAAAGCTTTGGTTATGAAGAATCAGGGTGAACCAAATCAACAATCACTGCTACAGCTTCAACTGAACAAGGTCAAATGCAATTGTACCAGCCACAATAAGTGGTACAAGTTGTTTCATATGCATAGATAGTTTCTGGAGAGAAATAATTTCTGATGAAGATAAAGGAGCAAGTGAAGATCACCTGTTCTCCAGCTGAACCCTTAAAGGAGCAAGGATTCTAGAGTGCCTAGAAGATCCGAAGGGGGGTGTCAGCTGGTAGCACCAATTAGGGAAAAAGATCCAACAATTGAAGTGAAAACAAAGGACTATGAGAAGTGATGGTGATAGTGGAAAAGCTTTTATCTGTGTTGAGCCTAAAGAGGTTAAACATCTCACTATGTAAAATTAACTAATTAGGATAGGGATATGAGGGAGTAAAACAGTTGATTACTCTTAAGGAACCAATTGAGCTCTGCTATAAAAAATCAAAGAGAAATTAAAATGCCCATACTGGTATCAGAACATATACCTATTGCATTGTTGGGAAGAGATGCATTGTGTAAATTGAACTGTACAATAAAATGTACACTAGACGGCTCTCTGGTAGAAGATTTTAAAAGAGTAGGGTTTTTGGGAATCATATTTGCTTGAAAAGATAATGTCCTCCTTCCTATGACAATCTATTAGACTGCCTATTAGACAATCTGTCTGAAAAATAAAGTTAAAAGGGGTGACTGTTATTCTTGGTTACATTCCTACAGCAAGAGATTTCAAACTAGGCTAAAAGATGTTCGATCATTTGCCAAGTCTGTGTGTAAAGAAGTCAGAAGCAGGTGGGGATTACCCGATCACATATTCAAAAAATTGGTGGTAAAAGGATTTTGTGAATAAATCAGTGGAAAGAGTTTTTAAAAGTTAGGAGAAAACATTAGATTAAAAAAGTTAGGAGAACTAGGGTTGAAGGAACTCTAGGACAGTAAGCTAAGTTTCAATGTTAGTAGGAATGTAGTGACACTAGTGGTGATAGATGGAAATACAAGTAAGGAGTTAAAAGGCTTAGGGAGAATGGATGAAGTAACAACAAGGACATCAACACTTCAGTCTATTATAACAACAGTGAGAAACTCTTTCAACATTGATAGTTATTAAAGCCATAAATATATTGCATTTGATTACAAGGGAGCCAATAGCTCCAGCACCAATTTTAGAGGAATTTCATAGTCTGGGAAGCCTATCATTGGAGGATAAGTCTAAGAGAGAAGTGGGGATTTTTCCATGGTATGGTGTAAAATTTGGGAAGATCATATTGATAATATTAGCTATACTTTGATTCCAGATAGTTCCGATAATATCACTAGTGTTATAGATACATTGAAGGAATATAAGGGATGCATTTGGTAGATCTGAAGGAGCTGGATGGTCAGCGAAGTCTTGGTTGCAAGACCAGTCAGGCCCAGTGGGAGCAGTGATGGTTCAGATTTTAGTAGCAGCTGTGATAGCACTGTGTGTGATGTTTTGCTTTTGTAATTTGTTACTGACCTTTGAGAAAGCTATGATATTGAGATGGGTTGGAGTAGTGATGCCTGGAGACAACACTCAGATGCCGTTGTTGACTGTTCCTGATCTGGATGAAGAGGGACAAGTGGGACTGGATGGAGTATTGATGGATAAATATCCTTTTTGATTATTTGATCATTTTTAAATGTTTTTCAATATCAGTGTGATTTTAGTATGTTGTTATGAATCAAAGGGGGGAAATAGGATAATGTGATTCATATATCATTTTATATCATTTTTTATATTCTTAGTTGATATTGATGTTTTAATTTGAATGTGTTGTTTTGCAAAAGATACTGTTTGGTCTTTTGTTTTCTTCCAGAAGCATTTGGGGGAATATGTAGAGATTGAAATACTCAAACAAGGACAATATGAAGGGACAATATGAAAGGAGAATATGAAGGGACTGGAGGAGATGGAACATGGAAGGTGTGGAAATGTTCCGATTCCATCATCAACGATGCATTGGAAGTCGACACTGCTGAGGAAATGAAGTGTAGTGGACTACATTCCAGTGTCTAAAATGAAATATAGACATATTTGCATGTGTAATACATAATTTGTGTCATATTCTTTCTGTATAAATTTTTGTAGAATGATATTTGATGTTATTGAATACATGTGGGGATCTTAGATGTTTTTGTTTATTTCGTGAATGCTTAGGGACATGAAGTCAAGGCAGGGATAGAGATAATCCACCGTGGGGTCCGATGGGTCGACCAGCCTTGGTGTGGACATTTTTTGGATTGTATTTTGTTTGCTGGGGCTTTCATGTGTATTTAATTGCATCATAGTTTCAAATGCATGGATAAAGATTCATGAATTGATCTGGAGTACTTAGGTGGTTGCCTGGGGCAGAGGGGCCGTGAGAGAATTTTACTGTCTTGATTGATGGATGGCTATTTGGACAGAAGGCTGCCAGACAGGTTTTTCGCTCTCACACTCCATAAAGATTTGTTCATATTTCATAGTAATGTATTCACACTCCATAAAGATTTGTTCATATTTCATAGTAATGTATTCACACTTCATAAAGATTTGTTCATATTTCATAGTAATGTATTCACACTTCATAAAGATTTGTTCATATTTCATAGAAAGGTATTTACACTCCAGAGAAAAGTGTTTTGGGTTTATTGTTAAAGATACTCAATAAGATAAATTGTTACTTGTCATAATCCTATTCTGTTTGTTTTCGAGACTTTTAGTTAGTCTCGAAGGGGGGAATGTAGTATATGAAGATTATGACTTTGCTAATGTTTTTAAGTGGAACCTGAGAGGATGTTTATTTAGTGTCAGAGGGAATTGTTTTAGTGTGACGCCACATAGAACAGAGGGAGTGTGTGTTGTAGACAGGGGATTGGACAGTAGAGGGAGCCACCCATATCTTGGGAAAATTATAAGTACTGGGTTTAAACGAAGAAGAGCAGAGCAGACATTGTAATTTGGAGGACACTGCTCTCCGGGTGGTCATGACATCCGTAAACTTATGCTGAAATCTTGCGATATGAATAAAACTTATGATCAAAGTTCAGTATGGGCGGACTCCTTTGTTTAACAGCAATGATTAGCAACATTGACTCGACACTACATTGACATTCAGCTCCAGTGTTTGACTGCAGTCTTCCAGCTTCACTGATGCCATCTCTGGATCCTGCAGTGCAAACTGGGCTCCACTGTCACAATCAGGACCCAGTGACTGTAGGTTTGGACTCAGTGTGGAAGGACAGAGGCAGGCTGGGTTTGTCCTCACTGTTAATTACATTTACATCATTTAGCAGTCGCTCTTATCCAGAGCGACTTACAAATTGGTGCATTCAACTTATGATAGCCAGTGGGACAACCACTTTTTTTATGGGGGGGTAGAAGGATTACTTTATACTATTCCAGGAATTCCTTAAAGAGGTGGGGTTTCAAGTGTCTCCGGAAGGTGGTGAGTGACTCCGCTGTCCTGGCGTCTGTAAACTCTGGACAGATTTGAACAATTGCTGCCTAAAATGCTGTGGTGCTTACTAACACAACAGGAAATATTGTGTTACATGAATTCTCAGCTCTTTCATTCTAAATATTCATATCAATGAATCACCCTCAAATGGACCATCAATACCAGAGTTCTACAATACTATATACATAATCAACTGGACATTACAACAGCCTGAACCTCAATATAGTCCAGGGCATATATTGAACTCTAACAATGGGGGATGGAAAGGGTCTGTTGAAATGAATACTGTAGTGGTGTGAGAAAGGTAACACAAGCTTCCTCTCTGGTTCCACTCCCCAATAGTAAGTGGGTCATTTTAAAACACATAAAAATGAAAAAAAAGACAAATAATATATTTGTTGTTTTATTTAATTGTTACCAAAGAAGAAAACCTGTCTAAGTCCTTTATACTGAAAACATCTATTCATATGCATTATAGAAAATAATGGGGTCTAGCAAATTGGATTGTCCCAATGGGGATGTGTAGAGTGTAGTGACATGTTTTGACTAGATAAATAATATAGAAGAGAAATTGGCTCATTTAAAATGTTTCTAGTCAAAAATGTATATTTGGGTGCTGTGTTCAAAATACATATTTTGTATTTATATTGCATTTTTTTTATTTAACTTTTATATGAACATTTTCCTCAGTGATAAAACACAGTGCTAAAGGTTTAAAAAAAGAGGCTGCCGTATGCCTGTAGATAACATCACCATAATCAAGCACTGGGATTTGGAGTGGGTCTAGGGTTTCCGGGATGATGGTGTTGATGTGAGCCATGACCAGTCTTTCGAAGCGCTTCATGGCTACCGACGTGAGTGAGAGATATAATATGTCTCTCTCTGTGTGTAAGTCATGGATATAATATGTCTCTCTCTGTTTGTAAGTCATGGATATAATATGTCTCTCTCTGTTTGTAAGTCATGGATATAATATGTCTCTCTCTGTTTGTAAGTCATGGATATAATATGTCTATCTCTGTTTGAAAGTCATGGATATAATATGTCTCTCTCTGTTTGTAAGTCATGGATATAATATGTCTCTCTCTGTTTGTAAGTCATGGATATAATATGTCTCTCTCTGTTTGTAAGTCATGGATATAATATTTCTCTCTCTGTTTGTAAGTCATGGATATGAAATCAAATAAATGTAATTTGTCATATGCGCCGAATACAATATGTGTAGACTTACTTCCAAGCCCTTAACCAACAATGCAGTTTTAAGAAAGCAGAGTTAAGAAAAATCTTAACTAAATAACCCCCCCTGTCATGAGCCTCTCACTCCACCGGGTTACCACCTTAATTTTCTTCCACTCTGCTCACCACTCTCTCTACTCAGCCTAACTAGCTCCACCTGTCCCTGCTCTGCTCGGCTCTAATTACTCTGCCAGCTGCGCTGCATTACCCACTAACCTCTCCCAGTATTTATAGCCCTGTCTTTCAGCTCTCCTTTGTCAGATCGTCTGCAAAGCTCACACCCCGGAACCTGTTTGCTCGCGCTTCTGGCTCACCCTGGTTTTGTGACCCCGGACCTGCCTGTTTTTGGATACTCTTCTGCCTCAGGAGATCCAGACCTGCTTCTGCCATTACGACTCCTGACTACTCTTCAATCCCGGTAACTCTGACCAGCCTTCTGCCTTGCTACTACGTATTTTGGATTTCCCTTGAACTGTACTGCTGCCTGGTTTCATTCCGCCCCGTTGTGTCTGTGTTTCCTCCCCCCAGGACTTCTGGACCACCAACCACCGGCGTCATCGGACGACGCTGCCACTGGGGGAGGCACAGACCCAGCACATCGGACGGGATAACCCCTGGAGCCTTCACTCACTCCCCTACATCCCTTTCCCCTTAAGTTTAAATAAACTTTCTGGTGTGACGCAATTGTGGTCCTCTTGTCGTCTGTCTGAATCGTGACAGTACGATCTGACCATCATGGACTCAGCGCACACTTCCCCCGACATGGAAACCGAAGAACCTGAGCAACCCACCGCCATGCTACGCCTGGAACACACTGAGAGAGAGCTAGGCCGCATGAGCGGCGACATCACCTCTCTGCTTCAGGTCGGCCACCAACAGCATCAGCAGTTCCAGCAGCACCAGCAGCAGTCCCAGCAGCAGCAACAACAACTCGCCATGATCATTCAACTCCTCACCAACCTGACCCCAGCCAGTCTGCCCACCAGCCCTGCCCCCGAGTTACCTGCCCCGGTCATTGCAGCCGCTGCTCGGAACCCAAGATTGGAAACCCCGAGCGGTTCAACGGCGATTCAACCCAGGTCCGGCCATTCCTGACTAGCTGCCGACTTCAGTTCTCCTTGCAGCCAAGGACCTTCGCCACGGAGGGGGCTAAAGTTGGGTATGCCATCACTCACCTGACGGGCCGAGCTCGACTCTGGGGAACAGCAGAGTTCGAACGTCAAACCCCCGCATGTGCAACCTTCGACCGGTTTGCCGAGGAGATGCTGAAGGTGTTTGACCTGGATTCACCAACCGCAGAGGCGTCTCGTGAACTGTTCAGTATTCGACAAGGCAGACGTACAGTCGCAGACCATTCCATCGACTTCCGAACCCTGGCTAGACGAAGTTCTTGGAACACACCATCGTTGGTGGACGCGTTCTTCCATAGTTTGGCTGACTATATCAAGGACGAGTTGGTCTCCCATGAACTGCCTTCCACTCTTGATGAAGCCATCGCACTGACTGTCAGGATCGACAGAAGGATACAGACCCGTCGTCGTGAGAGGGGGCGCCAAGGTCCACCTACTACCGGCATTCGGAGAGATCCGACTGGGCTCCTGTCATCTACTGCCACTCACCCAGTTCAGCTTGATCAGTCTGAGCCTATGGAGATTGGGCGAGCCTCTCTCACTCCTGCAGAGCGCCAGCGACGCTCACCTCAAACCTCTGCCTCTATTGTGGAGGTGATGGACATCGTGGTGGTAACCTGCCCTTTAAAGGGCCGAAGCTCACCGGGCATAGGGGGAGTCCGGTTGAGTTCAATGACCATCCAGTCCTCCGACCGCAAACCCCTGCTGCAAGTTCACCTCCGCCTCCCTGACTCAACTCACACCCTGGCTGCTCTGGTGGATTCTGGCGCCGAAGCCAACATAATGGACATCAAGCTGGCACGCCAACTGGGACTGGAGAACCTCCGTTTGACACCTCCTATTCCTGCCCGGGCACTGGACGGACACTTACTCGGATCGGTCACTCATGTCACGGCCCCGGTCTCGATGGGTCTGTCCGAAACCATCAAGAAACTATCCAGTTTCACCTGCTCCCCTCTCCAGGCCAACCCCTCATCCTGGGTTACCCATGGCTCCGCCGGCACAACCCTCAGCTCGACTGGGTGACCGGGGTGATCAGGGAGTGGGGAGAGGACTGCCACCGAACCTGCCTGCTTGCCGCCGCACTCCCCTCGGCCAGTACCTACTAACTCCGCTCCTGACCCCTCCAAGGACCCTGTGTCGATTCTGCCAAGTCCCTGCATCGTTGCAGCTCTGACCTGGGCTGTTGAGGAACAGGTGCTGGAGGCTCTCCGTAACCAGCCAGGTCCCAGCACTTGCCCAGCTGACCGCCTTTTTGTCCCCGAAGACCTGAGGTCCCAGGTCGTTCAGTGGGGACATGACTCCCGCCTAGCTTGTCACCCTGGCTCCACCCGCACTTACAACCTGCTCGCCCAGAGGTTCTGGTGGCCCTCTCTGAGGAAGGATGTACGGGAATTCGTCCAAGCCTGCCCCATCTGCAACCAACACAAGTCGTCCTGCCAGCCCCCCAGCCGGATTGCTGCAGCCCCTGCCTGTGCCCAGGAGTCCGCTGGTCCCTGCTGCGCCTTGTCCTCCTCCTCCACGGCTCGTCGATGGTGGTCTGGTTTACACCGTCCGCCGCCTGCTTCGGTCCAGACGGAGGGGTAGGGGTCTCCAGTACCTCATTGACTGGGAGGGCTATGGACCTGAGGAAAGGACCTGGGTGCCAGCTAGTCGGATTGTGGATAGGACTCTCATCACCGCTTTCCACCAACGGCATCCTGATCAACCTGCAATCCGTAGGGGGCCGCCCCAGAGGGGTCTCTAACCGTCCTGCCCGCTCGGCTTCCTGTCCTGTGCCTGATCCGGTCTCGGGACCTGTCCCATCTCCCGACCACGGCCCTCCGGCTTCCTCCGAGGATGAGGACGTTCACTCGGACCGTTCGGAGGAGTTCTAGCCCTCCTCCGGCTCCCCTCCTCCCGCCCGGCGTGGTGTTGCTCTTGGGACTTCTGGGGCCGTCCCTTGGGGGGGTTCTGTCATGAGCCTCTCACTCCACCGGGTTACCACCTTAATTTTCTTCCACTCTGCTCACCACTCTCTCTACTCAGCCTAACTAGCTCCACCTGTCCCTGCTCTGCTCGGCTCTAATTACTCTGCCAGCTGCGCTGCATTACCCACTAACCTCTCCCAGTATTTATAGCCCTGTCTTTCAGCTCTCCTTTGTCAGATCGTCTGCAAAGCTCACACCCCGGAACCTGTTTGCTCGCGCTTCTGGCTCACCCTGGTTTTGTGACCCCCGGACCTGCCTGTTTTTTGGATACTCTTCTGCCTCAGGAGATCCAGACCTGCTTCTGCCATTACGACTCCTGACTACTCTTCAATCCCGGTAACTCTGACCAGCCTTCTGCCTTGCTACTACGTATTTTGGATTTCCCTTGAACTGTACTGCTGCCTGGTTTCATTCCGCCCCGTTGTGTCTGTGTTTCCTCCCCCCCAGGACTTCTGGACCACCAACCACCGGCGTCATCGGACGATCGCTGCCACTGGGGGAGGCACAGACCCAGCACATCGGACGGGATAACCCCTGGAGCCTTCACTCACTCCCCTACATCCCTTTCCCCTTAAGTTTAAATAAACTTTCTGGTGTGACGCAATTGTGGTCCTCTTGTCGTCTGTCTGAATCGTGACACCCCCCCCCTGTCACACTCTGGCTCTGGGACTTTTTATGTTGAGTCAGGGTGTGTTCGTTTCGTTGTGTTCTGTTTGGTTGGGGTGTCTATGTAGTTGTTCTTCCTTGTTTGTATTGAGTGACTCCCAATCAGAGGTAATGAGTGTCAGCTGTCGGCTCGTTATCTCTGATTGGGAGCCATATTTAAACTGTGTGTTTTCACCTTGTGTTTGTGGGTTTTTGTTCCATGTTCAGTCATTGTCACTGTGGACTTCACTATCGTCATTTGTTTTGTTGTTTTCGTGGTTGCTTTAATATAATAAAGTCAACATGTTCGCTCAACACGCTGCGCCTTGGTCCGCTTCCTTAGACGATCGTGACAGAAAAACCCACCACAAAAGGACCAAACAGCGTATACAGGAACACCCGCAGGAGAGAACGCTGGTGGATTTCCTCCTCGGCTGGGGACATATTACGCAGGAGGAGGCCGTCCGGTACCGGAGGGCGATGAAGGGGGAGAACCTGGCAGGAGAGGAGCAACGGCGTCAGCAGGGCCATCGTTGGAAGGACGAGAGGCAACCCCAAAAAATTTTTTGGGGGGGGCACATGGCTTGGGCGGCTGGGCAGCAGGCGGCTGCTACAGGACGTTTTGGAGAGGTGGTCACCGGGTTGTGGGAGGCAGAAGGCAGGTTGGCGAGGCCTGGAGGTAGAGCGGAACCAACTTCCCGTGCTCAGGCATGGCAGCATGAGACGGGGCAGGTTCCGTGGTATGCGGAGCAGCGTACTGTGCCACGAGTGGTCCGGCACAGTCCTGTACGTCCTGTGCAAGCACCCCGCACGTGTCGTGCGAAGGGGGGGATGCAGCCAGGACGGAGTGTGCCGGCTCTACGCTCGTGGTCTCCAGTGCCTCTCCGCGGTCCCGGATATCCTGCTCCCGTATCGCGTGCTATCATGTCGGTACGGGTTCACAGCCCTGTACGTCCTGTGCGGATGCCTCACGCAGAGTGTGTGAAGGTAGGCATCCAGCCAGGACGGGTTGTGGCCGCTCTTCGCTCCAGGTCTCCTATCCGTCTCCACAGCCCGGTTCGGCCTGTCCCTGCTCCACGCACCAAGCCTACGGTGTGCGTCGCCAGCCCAGCCCGGCCTGTTCCTGCTCCACGCACTAGGCCCACGGTGTGCGTCGCCAGCCCAGCCCGGCCGGTTCCTGCTCCACGCACCAGGCCCACGGTGTGCGTCGCCAGTCCAGCCCAGCCGGTTCCTGCTCCACGCACCAAACCTACGGTGTGCGTCGACAGCCCTGCCCGGCCTGTCCCTGCTCCACGCACCAAGTCTACGGTGTGCGTCGACAGCCCTGCCCGGCCTGTTCCTGCTCCACGCACCAAGTCTACGGTGTGCGTCGACAGCCCTGCCCGGCCTGTTCCTGCTCCACGCACCAAGTCTACGGTGTGCGTCGACAGCCCTGCCCGGCCTGTTCCTGCTCCACGCACCAAGTCTACGGTGTGCGTCGACAGCCCTGCCCGGCCTGTTCCTGCTCCACGCACCAAGTCTACGGTGTGCGTCGACAGCCCTGCCCGGCCTGTTCCTGCTCCACGCACCAAGTCTACGGTGTGCGTCGACAGCCCTGCCCGGCCTGTTCCTGCTCCACGCACCAAGTCTACGGTGTGCGTCGACAGCCCTGCCCGGTCTGTCCCTGCTCCACGCACCAGGCCCACGGTGTGCGTCGTCAGCCCAGCCCGGCCGGTCCCTGTTCCACGCACCAGGTCCATGGTGTGCGTCGCCGGTCCAACCCGGCCTGTTCCTGCCACTCGCACCAAGTCAAGGGTGCGAGTCGTCAGCCTGGTCCAGCCCGTTCCTGCTACTCGCACCAAGCCAGGGGTACGAGTCGTCAGCCTGGTCCAGCTCGTCCCTGCTACTCGCACCAAGCCAAGGGTGCGAGCCGTCAGCCTGATCCAGCCCATTCCTGCTACTCGCACCAAGCCAGGGATGCGAGTCGTCAGCCTGGTGAGGCCCGTTCCGGCTTCACGCACCAAGCCTAGGGTGCGTATCGTCAGCCAGGTCCGGTCCGTTCCTGCCTCACGCGCCAAGCCAGGGGTGCGCGTCGTCAGTCCAGATCCTACCAGCTGGGTCAGATCGGACCGGGGGCGCTACGAGGGGATTGAAGAGGGGTGGTGGTCAAGCCCGGAGCCGGAGCCGCCTCCGAGGAGCAATGCCCACCCAGCCCTCCCCTGTTTGGGGTTTTTGAGGCGCGGTCGCAGTCCGCGCCTTTAGGGGGGGGTACTGTCACACTCTGGCTCTGGGACTTTTTATGTTGAGTCAGGGTGTGTTCGTTTCGTTGTGTTCTGTTTGGTTGGGGTGTCTATGTAGTTGTTCTTCCTTGTTTGTATTGAGTGACTCCCAATCAGAGGTAATGAGTGTCAGCTGTCGGCTCGTTATCTCTGATTGGGAGCCATATTTAAACTGTGTGTTTTCACCTTGTGTTTGTGGGTTTTTGTTCCATGTTCAGTCATTGTCACTGTGGACTTCACTATCGTCATTTGTTTTGTTGTTTTCGTGGTTGCTTTAATATAATAAAGTCAACATGTTCGCTCAACACGCTGCGCCTTGGTCCGCTTCCTTAGACGATCGTGACACCCCCCCTCTCTCTGTGTGTAAGTCATGGATATAATATGTCTCTCTCTGTTTGTAAGTCATGGATATAATATGTCTCTCTCTGTTTGTAAGTCATGGATATAATATGTCTCTCTGTTTGTAAGTCATGGATATAATATGTCTCTCTCTGTTTGTAAGTCATGGATATAATATGTCTCTCTCTGTTTGTAAGTCATGGATATAATATGTCTCTCTCTGTTTGAAAGTCATGGATATAATATTTCTCTCTCTGTTTGTAAGTCATGGATATTAAATCAAATAAATGTTATTTGTCATATGCGCCGAATACAATATGTGTAGACTTACTTCCAAGCCCTTAACCAACAATGCAGTTTTAAGAAAACAGAGTTAAGAAAAATATTAACTAAATAACCCCCCCCCCTCTCTCTGTGTGTAAGTCATGGATATAATATGTCTCTCTCTGTTTGTAAGTCATGGATATAATATGTCTCTCTGTTTGTAAGTCATGGATATAATATGCTTCTCTCTGTTTGTAAGTCATGGATATAATATGTCTCTCTCTGTTTGTAAGTCATGGATATAATATGTCTCTCTCTGTTTGAAAGTCATGGATATAATATTTCTCTCTCTGTTTGTAAGTCATGGATATTAAATCAAATAAATGTTATTTGTCATATGCGCCGAATACAATATGTGTAGACTTACTTCCAAGCCCTTAACCAACAATGCAGTTTTAAGAAAACAGAGTTAAGAAAAATATTAACTAAATAACCCCCCCCCTCTCTCTCTGTTTGTAAGTCATGGATATAATATGTCTCTCTCTGTTTGTAAGTCATGGATATAATATGTCTCTCTGTTTGTAAGTCATGGATATAATATGTCTCTCTCTGTTTGTAAGTCATGGATATAATATGCTTCTCTCTGTTTGTAAGTCATGGATATAATATGTCTCTCTCTGTTTGTAAGTCATGGATATAATATGTCTCTCTCTGTTTGTAAGTCATGGATATAATATGTCTTTCTCTGTGTGTAAGTCATGGATATAATATGTCTCTCTCTGTGTGTAAGTCATGGATATAATATGTCTCTCTCTGTTTGTAAGTCATGGATATAATATGTCTCTCTCTGTGTGTAAGTCATGGATATAATATGTCTCTCTCTGTTTGTAAGTCATGGATATAATATGCTTCTCTGTTTGTAAGTCATGGATATAATATGTCTCTCTCTGTTTGTAAGTCATGGATATAAAATGTCTCTCTCTGTTTGTAAGTCATGGATATAATATGTCTCTCTCTGTTTGTAAGTCATGGATATAATATGTCTCTCTGTTTGTAAGTCATGGATATAGTATGTCTCTCTCTGTTTGTAAGTCATGGATATAATATGCTTCTCTCTGTTTGTAAGTCATGGATATAATATGTCTCTCTCTGTTTGTAAGTCATGGATATAATATGTCTCTCTCTGTTTGAAAGTCATGGATATAATATTTCTCTCTCTGTTTGGAAGTCATGGCTATTAAATCAAATAAATGTTATTTGTCATATGCGCCGAATACAATATGTGTAGACTTACTTCCAAGCCCTTAACCAACAATGCAGTTTTAAGAAAACAGAGTTAAGAAAAATATTAACTAAATAACCCCCCCCCTCTCTCTCTGTTTGTAAGTCATGGATATAATATGTCTCTCTCTGTTTGTAAGTCATGGATATAATATGTCTCTCTGTTTGTAAGTCATGGATATAATATGTCTCTCTCTGTTTGTAAGTCATGGATATAATATGCTTCTCTCTGTTTGTAAGTCATGGATATAATATGTCTCTCTCTGTTTGTAAGTCATGGATATAATATGTCTCTCTCTGTTTGTAAGTCATGGATATAATATGTCTTTCTCTGTGTGTAAGTCATGGATATAATATGTCTCTCTCTGTGTGTAAGTCATGGATATAATATGTCTCTCTCTGTTTGTAAGTCATGGATATAATATGTCTCTCTCTGTTTGTAAGTCATGGATATAATATGTCTCTCTCTGTTTTTAAGTCATGGATATAATATGTCTCTCTCTGTTTGTAAGTCATGGATATAATATGCCTCTCTCTGTTTGTAAGTCATGGATATAATATGTCTCTCTCTGTTTGTAAGTCATGGATATAAAATGTCTCTCTCTGTTTGTAAGTCATGGATATAATATGTCTCTCTCTGTTTGTAAGTCATGGATATAATATGTCTCTCTATGTTTGTAAGTCATGGATATAATATGTCTCTCTCTGTTTGAAAGTCATGGATATAATATGTCTCTCTCTGTTTGTAAGTCATGGATATAATATGTCTCTCTGTTTGTAAGTCATGGATATAATATGACTCTCTCTGTTTGTAAGTCATGGATATAATATGTCTCTCTCTGTGTGTAAGTCATGGATATAATATGTCTCTCTCTGTTTGAAAGTCATGGATATAATACTTCTCTCTCTGTTTGTAAGTCATGGATATTAAATCAAATCAAATGTTATTTGTCATATGCGCCGAATACACTATAAAACACTATAAAATAACAATAATGAGGCTATATACAGGGGGCACCGGTACCTAGTCAATGTGCGGGGGTACAGGTTAGTCCAGGTAATTTGTACATGTAGGTAGGGGTACAGTGATAATAAACAGCGAGTAGCAGCAGTGTAGAAGCTGTTAAGGAGCCTTTTGGATCTAGACTTGGTGCTCCGGTACCGTGTGCCGTGTGGTAGCACAGAGAACAGTCTATGACTTTGTCAGGATAATGTTGTATCTCAGGGGGTTGAAGTCAACTACTTCTCACGCTTTGAATAATTCCCAGAGGTTGTAAGGCTCTAGTTAATAATGAATTAAACAAAGTCCCATTTCTGCAATGAATCAGTTTCTTTATTCATCAGAGCTCTGAAAATCATACAATGCACAACGTTTTGTATACCTCTACTACGCCCCTAAGTGGGCCAATGAGAAAGCTCCTAGCCCATATTTAGACAACTATCATATTTCTCTGTTAGCTGCACAGCAACCTATTGTTTCTTCCTGGATCTATTTCACACTCCAGCTGTGTTCGTGTGGTTGCTTTTCTGGTTCCTCCAGTATCAGGTCACACATACACAGACTTCCTTTACTGGTTTCACAAGACACAAATACTCTGTTGCTGGGCAAATATGCATCTTATACAAGCACATATGATTAACTCCCTAAGCTCTCTCACTGTCCTCACCCTAGGTGTTTTTCAGTGTCTAGTTTCACATCCTGTTTTCTGTTATTGGTTTCACAGTGGCACTCTGCTTGCATAGATATAAACATGAGTCAATGCCCTAGTTGTACTTCTAACTAAGCTAAACACTATCAGATTATTGTCTTATGATTCTAACACATTTCACACAGTTTCGGGGTGGAATACTTTAGTCATTACCTTAAACATACAAATGCTTCTATTAGACTTGGGTGACTGGAGTCTTTGACAATTTTTTTGGGCCTTCCTCTGACACCGCCTAGTAGATAGGTCCTGGATGGCAGGAATCTTGGCCCCAGTGATGTACTGGGCCGTACGCACTACTCTCTGTAGCGCCTTACGGTTGGATGCCAAGCAGTTGCAATACCAGGCGGTGATGCAACCGGTCAGGATGCTCTCGATGGTGCAGCTGTTTAACATTTTGATGATCTGGGACCCATGCCAAATCTTTTCAGTCTCCTGAGGGGGAAAAGGCATTGTCGTGCCCTCTTCACGACTGTCTTGGTGTGTTTGGACCATGATAGTTTGTTGGTGATGTGGACACCAAGGAACTTCAAACTCTCGTGTTCGGCCCTCCTTTTCCTGTAGTCCACAATCATCTCATTTGTCTTGCTCACATAATAAAATGTAATTGTTAAATAATTACATTTACATTTTACATTTTAGTCATTTAGCAGACGCTCTTATCCAGAGCGACTTACATCAGCAATTAGGGTTAAGTGCCTTGCTTAAGGGCACATCGACAGGTTTTTCACCTAGTCGGCTTGGGGATTAGAACCAGCAACCTTTCGGTTACTGGCACAACGCTCTTACCCACTAAGCTACCTGCCGCCCTTATTAATTAAATGTGTTGTGTTTAAAAAATGTTTATCTGATCATATAAATGTGTTGTGTTTTTAAATTACATTTACAAATAAAAATATGTGATAATAAACAAACAAATCTAAACTAACAAATGTCAAATCATATTTGTCGCCGAGACGCCAGTCAATTTGAATAACGTTATTGTGTATTCTACGTAATGACGCAGTTTTATGTTATAACGAAACATTTATGCACTCACTAACTGTAAGTCGCTCTGGATAAGAGCGTCTGCTAAATGACTAAAATGTAAAATGTAAATGTAATGATGTCATCACGCAATGACATCACAACGTCATTTAGCAACTTTTAGCAACAAATTGACCTGCCTCTAACAACTTCCCCTGAAAATTAGTTGGCAACACTGCAGGGGAGTTGCTCTTTCAACTTTCAAATTTCTCTTTCCAACATACAGTGGGGAAAAAAAGTATTTAGTCAGCCACCAATTGTGCAAGTTCTCCCACTTAAAAAGATGAGAGAGGCCTGTATTGTTCATCATAGGTACACGTCAACTATGACAGACAAAATGAGGAAAAAAAAATCAGAAAATCACATTGTAGGATTTTTAGTAAATTATTTGCAAATTATGGTGGAAAATAAGTATTTGTTTTTAAAATAAGTATTTTTTATTTTTTTATTTTCTCTTAGACTTTCCAACATAATAATAGCCACATGGGCACATCAGGAAATATACCACACATTTTGTTTTACAGGAAATTCTACCCAGGACATACATTTTATTTCCAGTATGAGGGTGAAGAAAGAAATCCCCCTTGGTCATCACATTACAGTTCTCACAATGATTTGAGGGGAGGGTGGATAGGAAATGCTGAGGGGGAACATATTCATCTGCTCTTACTAGGCTGTCCTTTAGGTTTCTAGCATGTTTAAAAGAGAATCGAGAGATATTCTGAAAAGGCCGGCCCACAGAGGGATCCCAGTCCTAAATAGAAGTCAGAGATCAAACTCCTGGTTCTCCCCTGTTCCTTCCACACGCCCTCCCATTGTACTGTATGTATGTATGTGAGTGGCGCAGTGGTCTAAGGCACTGCATCGCAGTGCGAACTGTGCCACTAGAGATCCTGGTTCGAATCCAGGCTCTGTCGCAGCCGGCCGCGACCGGGAGACTCATGGGCGGCGCACAATTGGCCCAGCGTCGTCCAGGGTAGGGGAGGGAATGGCCGGCAGGGATGTAGCTCAGTTGATAGAGCATGGCGTTTGCAACGCCAGGGTTGTGGGTTCGATTCCCACGGGGGGCCAGTATAAAAAATAAAAAAATAAAAGATGTAAGTCGCTCTGGATAAGAGCGTCTGCTAAATGACTAAAATGTAAATGTAAATACACATTTTGAACAATGGCTGCCTAAAATGCTGTGGTGCTTACAAACACAATAGGAAAGGTTGTGGTAGACGTGGGCCATCACAGGTGAGTTCACAGCTCTTTTACTCTGAGCATTCATATCAATGACTCACCCTCAGATGGACCATCAATGCCAGAGTTCTACAAGACTGTTTCCATAATCAACTGGGCATTTCAACAGTCTGTCCCTCAATATAGTCCTGGGCATATATTGTTTATCTTACTATTGTTTAAAATGCTAACTTTTTAGCATTTGTGGCACATTTACATTTACATTTACATTTTACATTTTAGTCATTTAGCAGACGCTCTTAACCAGAGCGACATACAGGAGCAATTAGGGTCAAGTGCCTTGCTCAAGGGCACATTAACGTCATTTAGCAGACGCTCTTAGCCAGAGCGACTCACAAATTGGTACGTTCACCCTATAGCCAGTGGGATAACCACTTTACAATTTGGGGGGGGTTAGAAGGATTACTTTATCCTATCCCAGGTATTCCTTAAAGAGGTGGGGTTTCAAATGTCTCCGGAAGGTGGTGAGTGACTCCGCTGTCCTGGCGTCGTGAGGGAGCTTGTTCCACCATTGGGGTGCCAGAGCAGCGAACAGTTTTGACTGGGCTGAGCGGGAGCTATGCTTCCGCAGAGGAAGGGGAGCCAGCAGGCCAGAGGTGGATGAACGCAATGCCCTCGTTTGGGTGTAGGGACTGATCAGAGCCTGAAGGTACAGAGGTGCCGTTCCCCTCACTGCTCCATAGGCAAGCACCATGGTCTTGTAGCGGATGCGAGCTTCAACTGGAAGCCAGTGGAGTGTGCGGAGGAGGGGGGTGACGTGAGAGAACTTGGGAAGGTTGAACACCAGACGGGCTGCGGCATTCTGGATGAGTTGTAGGGGTTTAATGGCACAGGCAGGGAGGCCAGCCAACAGCGAGTTGCAGTAGTCCAGACGGGAGATGACAAGTGGATCATGGATCAGCTTAATATTGCAAATAGATTGTAACTTCTTTCAATGTAATTGTCTGCATCACTTCCAATCCCCCATGTTTTTTATATATATACTCCCTTTTATTACTTTTCAACCCCGCCATCCTTTCCCTACTTGGAGTAAATTAGTGAACAACAATGCCCAGGCCTCTACTTCTGGTCTATACTTACTATCTACACCTTATGGACACAGTTAATTTTACAATAATTATATTATATATATATATATATATATATATTTATTTATTTTGCTCCTGAACTACTTCTACTCTCAACCTCTCCGATAATTTTCATGATGTCCATCCGGTTTGCTTCTATATGCCATATCTTTCTAACTGTGCTCTTTCCCAAAAGCTCCAAACATACAACCCATATATTTAAAATTTTTAGTCATTTAGCAGACGCTCTTATCCAGAGCGACTTACAGTTAGTGAATGCATTCATTATTTATTTATTTTTTCCTACCCCCTGTGGGAATCGAAACCCACAACCCTGGCGTTGCAAACGCCATGCTCTATCAACTGAGCTACATCCCTGCCGGCCATTCCCTCCCTTACCCTGGACAACGCTGGGCCAATTGCGCGCCGCCCCATGGGTCTCCCGGTCGCGGCCGGCTACGACAGAGCCTGGATTCGAACCAGGATCTCTAGTGGCACAGCTAGCACTGCGATGCAGTGCCTTAGACCACTGCGCCACTCGTGAGGTAAAAATTATGGACACAGTATTCTTACATTATTAGCTATCTTTGTTATTAATTGTTGTTATTTGTTATTAGTCCCATCCTTCAACTCCATTCAATACCTCCCATCTATCTCTTAACACCATCCATATAGGATTTATATTTGCCATATATATTTCAACCGTACTGTGATGTTTTACAAAAGTTCTGAACCTTTCTATTCTCATTGCTTCTACAGATTGTGAAAAATATTATTATTTATTGATCGATTGACTATGACTTGTCAGATCACCCAGTAATGCTATCTGCAAGGTTAGCTCCAGGTAAATATTGCAATCCTTTAGCCATTCCTGGACCGGTGTCCAAAAACAAGCTACAAATGGACAGAACCAAAACAAATTATCTAATGATTCTGTCTCTTGAAAAAGCTTGTTAGTGCATAGGTCAAATGTATCTTTGTGATGCTCATTTCAAGTATTTTTTCCAGCTTCAAACAAACACTAAATATTTCACTTAAAACATAGTTTTGTTGTATTTAGCGATAGAGAAGAGAAGAGTTTGACCAACACCGATTCATGTCCAATCTTTGAGGACATGTCTACATTGTTAGAGTGGTCACATGCCAATCTGTTCCATATATAATAGACAGTCTTTGGGACAGTGGAAAGCTGCATGGCCCCTTGGTTGTTGCTAAGCATGCATTCTTCTTCTATGGTGTTTATTGGTGGTGTTCAGACCAACGTTACATCACTGCCACCTTCTGGGCTGGAGTGTGATAGAGACATGTGGTTCTGTCCTGGTGAGATCACAGGGTCAGAGAAAACTCCTGACTGTGGTCATACCGAAACACTCCAGGCACTCAGCCCATAAGAACAATTCATACAGTCAGATCTAATTTGGAAGAACTGAATACAACCATAAGAACCATTCATACTGTCAGATCTAATATGGAAGAACTGAATACAACCATAAGAACCATTCATACTGTCAGATCTAATATAGAAGAACTAAATACAACCATAAGAACCATTCATACTGTCAGATCTAATATGGAAGAACTGAATACAACCATAAGAACCATTCATACTGTCAGATCTAATATAGAAGAACTAAATACAACCATAAGAACCATTCATACTGTCAGATCTAATATGGAAGAACTGAATACAACCATAAGAACCATTCATACTGTCAGAACTAATATGGAAGAACTGAATACAAAAGAAAAGGAGAGGTTGACCAGTACAAATTCATGTACAAACATTATTTTTCATTGGCAGATCAATGCAGTTTTCCAAACATATTCATCATCAGTTGTTTTGTAAGATTTTAACTAACTGAACAAAAATAGTAACACAACATTCAACAATTTTACTGGGGTACAGTTCATATAAGGAAATCAATCAATTGAAATACATTCATTAGGCCCTAATCTATGGATTTCACATGACAGGGGCCCACCCATCAGCCAATAAGAATGCTTTTTCCCCACTAAAGGGCTTTATTACAGATTTAAATACTCCTCAGTTTCATCAGCTGTCCGGGTGGCTGGTCTCAGATGATCCTGCAGGTGAAGAAGCCAGATGTGGAGGTCCTGGGCTATTGTGAACATTCCTGCAGTCAGAATGCCAATTGTGCACTCCCTCAAAATGTAGACATCTGTGGCATTGTGTTGTGTGACAAAACTGCACATTTCAGAGTGGCCTTTTATTGTACCCAGCACAAGGTGCACCTGTGTAATGATCATGCTGTTTAATCAGCTTCTTGATATGCCACAACTCGCAGTTGGATTGATAATCTTGGCAAAGGAGAAATGCTCACTAACAGAAATGGAAACAAATTTGTGCACCAAATTTGAGAGAAATAAGCTTTTTGTGGGTATGGAAAATATCCGGGATCTTTTATTTCAGCTCACGAAACATGGGACCAACACTTTACATGTCAAGTTTATATATTTTTTCAGTATAGTTTTAGAAGACAATTCACTAAATACGTAGTCATTTCATTTTGTCACATGTTTGGTAAACAACAGTTGTAGACTAACAGTGAAATGTTGACCAACAATGGAGAACACAATACAACAATTATAATAATAGGAAAAAGATTGTAGCACAAGGAATTAATACACGATGCGCAATGGTAGCTTGGCTATATACATGGGGTGCCAATACCTAGTCAATGGTAGCTTGGCTATATACATGGGGTGCCAATACCTAGTCAATGATAGCTTGGCTATATACATGGGGTGCCAATACCTAGTCAATGATAGCTTGGCTATATACATGGGGTGCCAATACCTAGTCAATGATAGCTTGGCTATATACATGGTGTGACGGCCCTGAATATTTCTGAACCGTCTCAGTGCTTCTCCTTCTAATAGGGCGCTTCCCCTTTAATTCCTCATTAAATAGCCAGCATCAGCTGCGCAAAAGGGAAGTTGTGATTGAGACATGAATGAGGATGTGTACTACCTTCAGTTCATGAAGCTTCGCCATTACGTTTGTTTTGTTGCCTTACAGTGTGTTTTGTAGCCTTAAAGCGAGTTTACCCAGGATTGGATCCACTCTGTGCGTCTGTGGACTACAACTCTCCGTTGGTTTTCGTGGCCTTTTCTCCGCTGGAGAGCTGTTGGCGGATTGTCTGACTGACCGACTGACTACAACTTTTTGTACACGGTATTTCATTTGTTTGGGGTGATGTATACTGTGATTTATGTAGTTGTGAGGACGTATTATTCTTTGGGTAGTCTTTGATACGCTTTATAGTTGTGTTACAAAATAAGTGTTATTTTGAGTGTATGAATATACTGGGTTTATGCTACGGACAAACGTTGCTGGACTAAGGTCACTTGAGTCACTGAACTTATTTACCGGGCTGGACTCTTTTTATGCCCGAGGTACAGGACATTTCTAAATGAACATAAGTGCATTGATTTGTTATATTGTTGTGTGTGGGTGTGTGTGATCATTTATGTTGTTAATACAACCACGCAAAATAATACACTTGTTTGAAGTTCTTTCCAAGGTTTTAAGGGGTTTATGAAAAGTATATTTCCATCTTGACTTTTACATAAGTCCTTTGTATTGGTGTGACTTGACGGACCAGATGGGACTCATTCCCTCCCAAACTAAAAGGAGAAACCCATGCTTTCTCTGGTAGGCACAACCTACCTGGCACCCCTATAAATAACCTCAAGTCAAAACCGTTACATAAAAAATGGCACCCCAGATGGGACCTCAACATTGAGAACTAACCAAAGCAAATCTTTTGAGTGGAATTAAAATAATGGATTCACTACAAGAAAATGTGCTCATCCATATCCTACCTGTCAATGGGAATACACAGGGCCATTCTGACTACCGAGCCAACAATACAAATCATAATGTGAATGGAAATAATGGAGTTGATTTGGGCCAGAGCCCTGGGAATCTAAATGCTCGGTCTGGACCACAGGCCACAGGTCTAACTAGTAACTCACTTATTGACATGGATCTGTGTGAAAGTACTGAGCTAGCCCTCCCTCTGATGCCCAACCTTCCTCCATTGTCTGGTTTATCTCCAGAGGTTGTAGTCTTACAACTTCAAGGTGACATCCTTGATATTCGTCAGACTCAACAACATCTCCAAACTCTAATCCATCATAAATTCAAATGTCTGAGTGTAGAGCAACAACAGAGTGCCATGGAATTCAGAAACTCACTGAGTACTCTAACCCACACTCTGACAGAGCTCAGTGAGAGTGGAAGACAGGAAATTACTGGTGCCATGGACAGGCAGTTTGACTACCAACAAAGCCAACTCACTGCCACTCTCCAGTGGCGCCTGCAACATCATCACACTGAGGTCCTCAAGGACGTCAATTCTGTATTTTCTCCCCTGGTTAACACTGTAGACCACTTGCAGACAGCGCTCTCTAATTGTGTTAAAATGTTGGATGATGTGTCTGTTGACATGGCCTCCATTAGGCACAACTCCTTGCACAGAGCTTCTCTTGTGTCCACTTCTGTTCAGACCACTGAGGGCCAAGCGGGCACCTCAGAACAGCCAAGACAAGGCCATGCTGCAGCCACCCCTTGCAGGATGCAATCCACCATGCATCCTGGTGTTCATTTTCATGGTCCCATAACTCCCTCACCCTCTACTTCCTCAATCCCTCCTAGCTCTTTTGTTCATGGTGATTTGAGTAGACGTCATGTGGGAGCGATGCCCATTAAATTGCAATTTCCCACCTTTGGGAAAAAGGATGACAGTCCTGATCCGCTAATGTATCTGGAAAGATGTCATGACTTTCTTGCCCTCAATCCCCTGGCTGACGAAGAACTCCTTGCCACATTGAGGAATGTGTTGCATGGGACAGCTCGAGACTGGTGGGATGTGGCACGTCTCACCACTACCTCCTGGGCTGACTTTGAGGCCAAGTTTTCCTCTGCATTTCTGTCTGAGGACTACACAGATGAGCTGGCAGACAGAGTCAGGAATCGAGTGCAAAGGGAGAATGAGAATATCCGTGACTTTGCATACGGTTACCACTCCCTGTGCAGAAGGTGGAAACCTGGCATTGAGGAGGAAGAGGTCATTAAGTTGATCTTGAAGAACATCAACCCACTACTAGCCAGTCAACTCAGAGAAAGAGTCACCACTGTCGATGGACTGGTTCGCCTGGGACAGCAGTTCGAGAAGGACAGAGAATGCCAACAGCAATATGAACAGAGAAAGAAACAGACACCCAAACAGTTACCCAAGCCAGATCATCAACCACAGCCAGAGTCTCCAGCCAAGACCCCTCCCATGTTCTGTTGGAGATGTAGCCAAAAGGGACATTCTTCAGCTACATGTCCAAGACCGTATCAAGTAAACCCTTCCAGAAACCACAAATCACAACAGGCCAACACCCCTAACACACTTCGCAGGAACGACCATCCTACTCTGGGTGCTTTGACCAGAGCTGAAACCTCAAGAGTCACTGCCTACGCCCCCCCCGACATCCCCTTCCTTTCAGTTAATACCACACCAGCTGGTGTTACCCCTGTCCATAGGCCCATGGACAGGAAGAGCCATCCTGGACACCGGGTCATCCTACACACTGCTCAATGAGAAACTGTGGAAGGAGGTTCAAGGTCCAAAATACAACTTGAAGCCGTGGACAGAAGGTCCACTGTATCTGGCTGACGGTGAGGCTAAACGACCACTTGGATGGAGTGAGGTGGAGTTCCGCCTGTGTAACCGCTCCTATATGATTCCTTCGGTTATCCTACAAACCAAGAACCTTGCTTTTCCTGTCGTGTTGGGAATTGATTTCATGTACTTCAGTGGTGTCCAGATTGATATCGCACACAATTGCTACTGGTTTCCAAACAATCCGAGCAAGAAGCATTTCTTCCAATCAGAAGTTACAAAGTTACATGATTGGGGTCCAAATGTGGCAGTCTTCTCTGCCGTTGCTACGGTACCACTAACCCTGGGTAATCCTTCTGATGATCTCCTTTTACAGGCTGTAAGAAGAGCTCAGCTGGAACAGCCAGAGGAGTTAAGGCTGTTGGAACAGCTGCAGAATAATGCTGATGTGTGTACTTCAAAGCTAGGACGCACCGGACTCCTGAAGCACAAAATATTCCTTACACAGGAAATGCCGATCAAGCAAAAGCCATATCGTTTGTCCCCAGCGAAGCTAATCATCCAAAAAGGGACTCATTAATGATATGTTGACACAAGATATAATAGAACGTTCCTCCTCTCCCTGGGCTGCTCCTGTTGTCCTCATTCCAAAAAAAGACCGGTGGTCTTAGATTTTGTGTGGACTATAGGAAGACCAACAATGTTTCCCAGACTGATGCCTATCCTCTTCCCACCATCCACGAGATCCTGGAGTCATTGTCTGGCGCTGTTGTGTTCACTACCCTTGACCTCAATAGTGGCTATTGGCAGGTTGAGATGGACCAGGAAAGCAAGGACAAGACTGCTTTTGTCTGTGCTGAGGGCTTGTTTTCCTTTAAGGTGATGCCTTTTGGATTAAAGAATGCACCTGCCACTTTCCAAAGACTCATGGAGATTGCGTTAGGTGAGCTCAAAGGGAAGATATGTTTCGTCTACCTGGACGATATAATTATCTACTCCCAGAACAGAGAGCAACACTTTCAAGACCTTCAAGCAGTGTTGGACAAGCTAAGAGAAGCTGGTCTGACAGTGAACATGAAGAAGAGCAACTTCTGCCAAACCTCCCTGAAGTTCCTTGGCCATATTGTGTCTTGTGATGGTATTCATGTGGATCCTGAAAAGACCAAGGCTGTACAAGACTTCCCTGTGCCAACCACACTCAAGGCCCTTCAACGGTTCCTTGGGATGGCTGGATGGTACCATCGGTTTGTGTGGAACTTCTCCCAGGTGGCAGAACCCCTCAACGGGTTGAAGCGAAAAGGAGCGAAATTCCGATGGACGGCAGAGTGCCAGAACTCCTTTGAAACCCTGAAACGACACCTCGTCACACCTCCCATTTTGGGTCATCCCAACTTTGATTTCCCTTTTGTTGTTTACACTGATGCAAGTGATGTTGGACTTGGTGCTGTCCTAGTCCAACAGACTGGACTTGGTACTGAAGAAGTGCTAGCGTTCGCCAGTCGGACATTGAATGGAGCAGAACGGAACTACTCCACAACCGAGCAAGAGTGCCTTGCAGTTGTCTGGGCTTTGGAAAAGTGGAGGTACTACCTGGAGGGAAGACACTTCACTGTGGTCACTGACCATTCCTCCCTTGTGTGGGTGTTCAAGACCAACAAACCAAGCACCAGGCTCATCAGATGGGCTCTACGGTTGCAAGAGTTCACCTTTGCAGTAGAATACAGGAAAGGAAAATACAACACTGTTCCAGATGCCTTATCCAGAGCTCCTGCTTGTGGTAATGGTGGCCCTCATCTTACATGTGCTACTGTCCTGTCTAGCAGTCGAGACTCACCCAAAACTGACTTTCCCATCTCTGATGAGGTCATTTGGAAAGCCCAACAGGATGATCCAGAAGTACAGGCTTTGTACCAGACTATCCTGGAAGATGGAGAAAAGATGGTCAACCCTACCACAAAGCTGACCATCATTGAAGACAAAGTCTACCGAGTTGTACAACTACCTCACAGAACACTCTACCAAATGTACATACCTGAAACTCTACGCCTTCAACTGCTTCAACATTTCCATGAAGACCCATTAGCTGGTCATTTGGGCAGGTTCAAAACCTACAAACGTTTGCAAGCATTACTGTACTGGCCACATCTGAGCATGGATGTGAAGTCACATATCCGAAACTGTCAGGTTTGTCAAATGTACAAACCAGAAGGTAGAAAACCTGCTGGCAAGTTGCAGCAAACTGTGGTTACCCGACCTTGGGAAATGTTAGGAGTGGATTTGATGGGTCCATTTCCTAGAAGCTCCAATCAGAATGTGTACATGCTTGTTTTTGTTGATTACTATTCCAAGTGGGTTGAGCTCTTTGCCCTGCGTCAGGCCACAGCGAGGACCGTCTCTAACATCCTTACGAAAGAGATCCTGACTCGCTGGGGAGTGCCTGATTACATCCTGTCTGATCGAGGTTCCCAATTTGTCTCTGATCTCTTTGGAGAGACCTGCCAAAGATGGAACCTGAGACAGAAGTTGACCACAGCCTATCACCCACAGACCAACCTCACTGAGAGAGTAAATCGAACCTTGAAGACAATGGTTGCTTCCTATGTAGGGACCCAGCACAAACACTGGGACAAGCACCTTCACGAGTTTCGATTTGCCCTGAATTCTGCTGTGCAAGAGTCCACTGGAGTCACACCTGCAGAGCTGAACCTAAGTCGTCTCCTCCGAGGACCCTTGGATATGGTGCTACAGCCCCAGCAGCTTACTCCAGACGCTGCTTGCTATGACCAGGTAGTCCATCTCCACGACTTGAGAGCTCTTGTCTCAAGGAACATGATCCAGGCTCGACTCAAGCAGAAGAGAAATTATGATAAGAACAGACGAGACATGCAGTTCCAGCTTCGTGATCGGGTGTGGCTTCGCTCTCATCCTTACTCGAAAGCTGAACAATTCTTCTCGGCCAAGCTCGCTCCTAAATGGCAAGGACCATATAGGATTGTGGAGCAGATGGGCCCTTTGAACTACCGAGTGGTGAAAGAGGACACAGGTGAAGATATGCGCGTTGTCCATGTCTCACGCCTTAAGGCCTGTTACCCCTCGGCTGAGGAATTGGAGGAGATTGAGCGCCGCAAGGTCCTGGAGATCTTTGAAGAGGAAAGTAAGGAGACTTTTCTCGGATTCCCAGACCCAGAAGTCTCACGGCTTAATGCCTGTGACCCCTCAGCTGAGGAGCGTGAGCGCCAAAAAGTAATGAATATTTTTGTAGAGGAAAGTGATGAGGAGACCTTTCTCGGTTTCCCCGACCAAGATCTGCCCTCCCGGGCAATGGTCGGCTTTTTCCAGGGGAGGGGGTGCATTTTTTATGTAACGGTTTTGACTTGAGGTTATTTATAGGGGTGCCAGGTAGGTTGTGCCTACCAGAGAAAGCATGGGTTTCTCCTTTTAGTTTGGGAGGGAATGAGTCCCATCTGGTCCGTCAAGTCACACCAATACAAAGGACTTATGTAAAAGTCAAGATGGAAATATACTTTTCATAAACCCCTTAAAACCTTGGAAAGAACTTCAAACAAGTGTATTCTTTTGCGTGGTTGTATTAACAACATAAATGATCACACACACCCACACACAACAATATAACAAATCAATGCACTTATGTTCATTTAGAAATGTCCTGTACCTCGGGCATAAAAAGAGTCCAGCCCGGTAAATAAGTTCAGTGACTCAAGTGACCTTAGTCCCGTAACGTTTGTCCGTAGCATAAACCCAGTATATTCATACACTCAAAATAACACTTATTTTGTAACACAACTATAAAGCGTATCAAAGACTACCCAAAGAATAATACGTCCTCACAACTACATAAATCACAGTATACATCACCCCAAACAAATGAAATACCGTGTACAAAAAGTTGTAGTCAGTCGGTCAGTCAGACAATCCGCCAACAGCTCTCCAGCGGAGAAAAGGCCACGAAAACCAACGGAGAGTTGTAGTCCACAGACGCACAGAGTGGATCCAATCCTGGGTAAACTCGCTTTAAGGCTACAAAACACACTGTAAGGCAACAAAACAAACGTAATGGCGAAGCTTCATGAACTGAAGGTAGTACACATCCTCATTCATGTCTCAATCACAACTTCCCTTTTGCGCAGCTGATGCTGGCTATTTAATGAGGAATTAAAGGGGAAGCGCCCTATTAGAAGGAGAAGCACTGAGACGGTTCAGAAATATTCAGGGCCGTCACAATGGGGTGCCAATACCTAGTCAATGGTAGCTTGGCTATATACAGTGCAATCTGAAAGTATTCAGACCCCTTGACTTTTTCCACATTTTGGCAGCACTTACACCATCAAGTCTTCTTGGGTATGACGCTACAAGCTTGGCACACCTATATTTGGGGAGTTTAATTCTTTCTTCTCTGCAGATCCTCTCAAACTCTAGCAGGTTGGATGGGGAGCGTTGCTGCACAGCTATTTTCTGGTCTCTCCGGAGATGTTCAATCGGGTTCAAGTCTGGGCTCTGGCTGGGCCAGGTGAACCTTCGCCACAGTCTGAAGTCCTGAGCGCTCTGGAGCAGGTTTTCATCAATGATCTCTCTGTACTTTGCTCCGTTCATTATTCCCTCGATCCTGACTAGTCTCCCAGTCCCTGCCTCTGAAAAACATCCACACAGCATGATACTGCCACAACCATGCTTCACCGTAGGCTTGGTGCCAGGTTTCCTCCAGAAGTGACGCTTGGCATTCAGGCAAAATAGTTCAATCTTGGTAACATCAGACCAGAGAGTCTTGTTTCTCATGGTCAGAGTCCTTTAGGTGCCTCTTGGCAAACTCCAAGCGGGCTGAACTCTGGAGCTCTGTCAGTGATCATCGGGTTCTTGGTCACCTCCCTGACCAAGGCCCTTCTCCTCCGATTGCGCAGTTGGCCGGGTGGACAGCTCTAGGAAGAATCTTGGTGATTCCAAACTTCTTCCATTTAAGAATGGAGAAGGCCACGGTGTTCTTGGGGACCTTCAATGCTGCAGACATTTTTTGGTACCCTTCCCCAGATCTGTGCCTCGACACAATCCTGTCTCTGAGCTCTACGGACAATTCCTTCGACCTCATGGCTTGGTTTCATGCAATGTCAACTGTGGGATGTTATATAGACAGGTGTGTGCCTTTTCAAACCATGTCCAATCAATTGAATTTATCTCAGGTGGACTCCAATCAAGTTGTAGAAACATCTCAAGGAAGATCGATGGAAACAGGATGCACCTGAGCAAAATTTCGAGATTCATAGCAAATGGTCTGGAATACTAATGTAAATAAGGTTTTTGAAAAATTTCTAAACCTGTTTCCACTTTGTCATTATGGGGTATTGTGTGTAGATTGATGAGGGATTTTTGTTGTTGTTGTTGTTTGTAAAAAAAAAAAAATACTTTTTTACAATAATACTGTAACTTATTTTTTTGTTGAAAAAGTCAAGGGGTCTGAATACTTTCAGAATGCACTGTATAGACTAACTATTTCACTTTAAACACTTTGTTATATTTATGCACAAGAGAAGAAGAGGTTGCCCAGCACAAATTAATGTACAAACATGATTTTTCATTACATATTTGTAATTTAGCAGATGCTCTTATCCAGAGCGACTTATAGGACCAATTGGGGTTAATTGCCTTGCTCAAGGCCACAATGACAGATTTTTGACCTAGTTGGCTCGGGATTCAAACCAGCGACCTTTCAGTTACTGGCCCAACACTCTTAACCGCCAGGCTACCTGTTAAATACATAACACAATACGTGACATAAGTAGAATACAGAACACTTGAAACATTACAGGACATTTTTCATGATGGAAATTGAAATAGTAAAAAATGTTTAAATAAGAGTTTTTGGGAAAACCATTTAAGAGGTGGAGTTATTATACAGTCTGATAGCAGTGGGTAGAGTGCCGTTTCGCAGGCGGTTTGTACGGGCAGTTAGACAGGACAGTTTGTGGCTGTTTCTCAGGAGCCTGGTGGTGCAGTTACCTCTTCTTGGAGGGAGCAGGTCATTCCAGAACAGTCAAAAAGGCGTTTCGAGGCCTTTCTCACTGGCTACTCCACATGTCACCACTGAGGTTAGAGTCTAGATTAAAATCAAGATACTTGGTTGTTGTTACCACTGGTACTTCCTGTCCTCCTAGGATTAGTGGTGCAGGTTGTGGATGGTCCTCTGACCAAGGGCTAAATGTGCCAGTTGCCATCACCCTCTGCCCTCTTTCGGTGGTGTAGCGGCGGGGGGAAGATGGCAAGAGGTGTGGTGCCTCAGCAAAGAATAGTAGTAGGAGGTGTTAACAATGTGTTTGATAACAGGGGCTAGATCTTCTGCATGCTCTTTAGTAGCCATGCTGGAATGCCATCAGGCCCACATGCTTTACGTGGGCTGAGTCTGTTACACAGCTCAACCTGCTTTGTAGACATGGGCAGGGGGAAGATGGCAAGAGGTGTGGTGCTTGTCCATGCCTCAGCAAAGAAGCCTTTCAAAACATCAGCCACGTCGTCGTCTTCAATTCCCTCAACCTGTATTCTCCCTCCTGATGTTTTCTTTGGTCCCAGTCCATTGTTAATGAAGTCCCACCATTCCATAGGGTTTTTCTTCTTTAGGTCCTGGATTTCAGTTTTGTAGAAGATTGTCTTTGCTTCCTTGATAATCATTTGCACTGTGTTTCTGTATTTTCTCCATGTCATTGTTTCTCCCCATCTGTTGAAAATATTCTGTATTTTCCTGATGGCAGCCTTTATTCTTTCAGTCACCCAGGGCTTGTCCAGTGTTGTTGTTGTTTTCTTATTGGCATGTATACATCAAGTGCAGTTTGAATGCAGGAGTTGAACGTCTCCACCTTTGCATCGATGCTCTCCACCTCATATGGCAGACCAGTCAGTACTGGCCATACATCGTGCAAAGGTCTCCTTTCTGTTCTGGGTTACCAGATGTCCTTTTTTCCGCTGCACCTCGCTTCTCCCTCCTGATGTTGTGTTTGGAGAGAACAGCAGACATTTGTGATCACTGGATCAGAGAGGGGCAAGGACAGTGGGTTGTGTTGATCAGATCTAGGATGGAGTCCCCTCTGTGGTCTTGTCTTTGACCACTTGTTTCATGTCTGGATGGGAGTTTGTCAGTATCTTGATGGGCAGGTGATTAAAGTCTCCACACAGGATGAGACCCATTTGGGGAGAGGACATCCTGATCACATGGACAGTGATTATGAGATAATCCACAGTGTTCTGCTGCAGTGTTTTGTCATGTGCCCATGGTGGATGTTAGAGCACTCCACTACCAGAGATGAAACTGAGCTGGGGTGTTGTTTAGGACGGAGCTGAAGACACTCAAACTCTTCTTTCTCTAGGTCAGTTATTCTTCTCTTTGCCTGCATACTGTGATTCACATACATAGCCACGCCCCCTCCTCGCATCCCCTCTCTGGACCTGTCATTTCTGAACAGCTGATAGTCTTTGTCATCAGAACAGCCTCAATTCGTCAGGGCATGGAATCTACAAGTTCTCGAAAGCGTTCCACTGGGATGCTGGCCCATGTTGACTGCGTTCCAATGGGATGCTGGCCCATGTTGCCTGCAATGCTTCCCACAGTTGTGTCAAGTTGTCTGGCAGTGGATTTCTACTCAGAATAGCTCGTTCCATCTCCTACAACAGATGCACAATTGGATTTGAGATCTGGTGCCTCGGAAGGCCACTGCAGTAACCTGAATTCACTATCATGTTCGTGGAACCTTTTCTGGTCAAGCCTTGTGGCATGGGGCATAATCCTGCTGAAAAAATATATTTGCAGATGGATAACTTCTGCCATGAAGGGATGCACCTGATTGACAATGATTTTTATATATCCTGTGGCATTCAAATGTTTCTCCACTTTTATCAAAGGGCCCAGTGTCTGCCATGAAATCACACCCCACACCACCACCACCATCCTGCAATGCTGACACAAGGCATGGATGCATGTACTCGTGGTTTCCTCAATGTCCTAGACCTCTCATTATCTTTACAGTAGGAGCTATCTAAGCACTGCAAAACTGACAAGGTGCACACTAATCAGTAAAGAGATGCAAAAATTCTACAACTTTCCCGTTCCTCTGCACAGTTCTCTCACAGTGAGAAACAATAGGATTACAATAGAGTGTATCCAATCCACTACCACTTCTTATGTATACGTTGGTGTCTTTTTAAATTGCCAGATATGTAGAATCTCATCTCACAGTCAGAGCAGGAGTATGGCTTCTCTCCTGTATGTATACGTTCATGTATTTTTAAGGGGCCCAGTTGAGAGAAACTCTTCCCACAGTCAGAGCAGGAGTAAGGCTTCTCTCCTGTGTGTGTTCTCTGATGAACTTTTAGCTGAGCTGATGTTGTGAAGCATTTTACACAGTCAGAGCAGGAGTAAGGCTTCTCTCCAGTATGTATACGTTCATGTTGTTTTAAGCTGCCCAGTTGAGAGAAACTTGCCCCACAGTCAGAGCAGGAGTAAGGCTTCTCTCCTGTGTGTATACGTTCATGTTTTTTTAAGTTGCCAAGAAGAGAGAAACTCTTCCCACAGTCAGAGCAGAAGTAAAGCTTCTCTCCTGTATGTATACGTTCATGTTGTTTTAAGTTGTCCAGTTGAGAGAAACTCTTCCCACAGTCAGAGCAGGAGTAAGGCTTCTCTCCTGTATGTATACGTTTATGTTGTTTTAAGGTGTCCAGTTGAGAGAAACTTGACCCACAGTCAGAGCAGGAGTAAGGCTTCTCTCCTGTATGTATACGTTTATGTTGTTTTAAGGTGTCCAGTTGAGAGAAACTTGCCCCACAGTCAGAGCAGGAGTAAGGCTTCTCTCCTGTATGTATACGTTCATGTTGTTTTAATTGGCCCATTCGAGAGAAACTCTTTCCACAGTCAGAGCAGGAGTAAGGCTTCTCTCCTGTATGTATAAGTTCATGTTGTTTTAAGTTGTCCAGTTGAGAGAAACTCTTCCCACAGTCAGAGCAGGAGTAAGGCTTCTCTCCTGTATGTATACGTTCATGTTGTTTTAAGCTGCCCAGTCGAGAGAAACTTGCCCCACAGTCAGAGCAGGAGTAAGGCTTCTCTCCTGTGTGTATACGTTTATGTTGTTTTAAGGTGTCAAGTTTAGAGAAACTTGCCCCACAGTCAGAGCAGGAGTAAGGCTTCTCTCCTGTATGTATACGTTCATGTATTTTTAAGTTGCCAGGTCGAGAGAAACTCTTCCCACAGTCAGAGCAGGAGTAAGGCTTCTCTCCTGTGTGTATACGTTCATGTTGTTTTAAGTTGTCTAGTTGAGAGAAACTCTTCCCACAGTCAGAGCAGGAGTAAGGCTTTTCTCCTGTATGTATACGTTCATGTGTTTTTAAGTGTCCCAGTTGGTGGAAACTTGCCCCACAGTCAGAGCAGGAGTAAGGCTTCTCTCCTGTATGTATACGTTCATGTTGTTTTAAGCTGCCCAGTTGAGAGAAACTTGCCCCACAGTCAGAGCAGGAGTAAGGCTTCTCTCCTGTATGTATACGTTCATGTATTTTTAAGTTGCCAGGTCGAGAGAAACTCTTCCCACAGTCAGAGCAGGAGTAAGGCTTCTCTCCTGTGTGTATACGTTCATGTTGTTTTAAGCTGCCCAGTTGAGAGAAACTTGCCCCACAGTCAGAGCAGTTGTAAGGCTTCTCTCCTATGTGCACTATCTGATGAACTGTCAGAGCCTTTGATGTTGTGAAATTCTTCCCACAGTCAGTACAGGAATTCAGATTCTCTCCTGTGTGTATTTGTAGGTGTACTTTTAACTTTGATAGAATTGAGAAACTCGCATCACAATGTGGGCAATGGTGAGACCTCTTAGCTCTGTGATCTTCCTGCTGTTGCTCTCGGGATGTAGAGAATGTCTCAACACGGTCTCCTGTGTGAACAACAACAGAAGAACCAGTCAGTTGGTGTGATATACATGTCAATCAAATGTATTTTATGAAGCCCTTTTTACATCAGAAGTTGTCACAAAGTGCTTTATAGAAACCCAGCCAAAAACCCCAAAGAGCAAGCAATGCAGATGAAGAAGCCATATCATTCTCCACTCACTATCACAAGGGTTAGTAACTACACAGACTCATTTAATAGAACTTTAAAACATTGGCAGTTTGTCTACTTCACTTCTTTAGTCTACTCTCTGATCACTCTAGATAGCCCAGTGAATAAAACAAATGCTGGCAATACTGGTGTCAAACCATGTACAGTGAGGGAAAAAAGTATTTGATCCCCTGCTGATTTTGTACGTTTGCCCACTGACAAAGACATGATCAGTCTATAATTTTAATGGTAGGTTTATTTGAACAGTGAGAGACAGAATAACAACAAAGAAATCCAGAAAACGCATGTCAAAAATGTTATAAATTGATTTGCATTTTAATGAGGGGAAATAAGTATTTGACCCCTCTGCAAAACATGACTTAGTACTTGGTGGCAAAACCCTTGTTGGCAATCACAGAGGTCAGACGTTTCTTGTAGTTGGCCACCAGGTTTGCACACATCTCAGGAGGGATTTTGTTCCACTCCTCTTTGCAGATCTTCTCCAAGTCATTAAGGTTTTGAGGCTGACGTTTGGCAACTCGAACCTTCAGCTCCCTCCACAGATTTTCTATGAGATTAAGGTCTGGAGACTGGCTAGGCCACTCCAGGACCTTAATGTGCTTCTTCTTGAGCCACTCCTTTGTTGCTTTGGCCGTGTGTTTTGGGTCACTGTCATGCTGGAATACCCATCCACGACCCATTTTCAATGCCCTGGCTGAGGGAATGAGTTTCTCACCCAAGATTTGACGGTACATGACCCCGTCCATCGTCAATTTGATGCGGTGAAGTTGTCCTGTCCCCTTAGCAGAAAAACACCCCCAAAGCATAATGTTTCCACCTCCATGTTTGACGGTGGGGATGATGTTCTTGGGGTCATAGGCAGCATTCCTCCTCTTCCAAACACGGCGAGTTGAGTTGATGCCAGAGAGCTCGATTTTGGTCTCATCTGACCACAACACTTTCACCCAGTCTCCTCTGAATCATTCAAATGTTCATTGGCAAACTTTAGACGGGTCTGTATATGTGCTTTCTTGAGCAGGGGGACCTTGCGGGCACTGCAGGATTTCAGTCCTTCACGGCATATTGTGTTACCAATTGTTTTCTTGGTGACTATGGTCCCAGCTGCCTTGAGATCATTGACAAGATCCTCCCGTGTAGTTCTGGGCTGATTCCTCACCGTTCTCATTATCATTGCAACTCCACGAGGTAAGATCTTGCATGGAGCCCCAGGCCGAGGGAGATTGACAGTTATTTTGTGTTTCTTCCAGTTGCGAATAATCGCACCAACTGTTGTCACCTTCTCACCAAGCTGCTTGCCGATGGTCTTTTAGCCCATTCCAGCCTTGTGTAGGTCTACAATCTTGTCCCTGACATCCTTGGAGAGCTCTTTGGTCTTGGCCATGGTGGAGAGTTTGGAATCAGATTGATTGATTGCTTGTGTGGACAGGTGTCTTTTATACAGGTAACAAACTGAGATTAGGAGCACTCCCTTTAAGAGTGTGCTCCTAATCTCAGCTCGTTACCTGTATAAAATACACCTGGGAGCCAGAAATCTTTCTGATTGAGAGGGGGTCAAATACTTATTTCCCTCATTAAAATGCAAATCAATTTATAACATTTTTGACGTGCGTTTTTCTTGATTTTTTTGTTTGTTATACTGTCTCTCACTGTTCAAATAAACCTACCATTAAAATTATAGACTGATAATGTCTTTGTCAGTGGGCAAACGTACAAAATCAGCAGGGGATCAAATACTTTTTTCCTCACTGTAGGGGCCTATGCTACTGATGGATTCAAGATAAGGTCGTGGTTATTGATCTCAGATTCTCAGTGTCGTTCAAGTAGCCTTTCATTTTGGTCATTTGTGAGGTCTCCAGTCATCTAAAATTATATAGAATTGCATGAAATCCATTTATAAAATAACACATTTTCCCCGGACTCTAGGCTTCTAGGAAATTCCTGGATATTGGCAGGAACTGGAACAAGTTGTGGTACACATTGATCCAGACCATCCCAAACATGCTCAAAGGGTGACATGTCTGGTGAGTATGCAGGCCATGGAAGAATTGGGACATTTTCAGCATGTTCAATTGTGTACAGTTCCTTGTGACATGGGGCCGTGCATTATCATGCTGAAACACGAGGTGATGGAGGTGGATGAATGGCAGGACAACGGGCCTCAGGATCTTGTCATGGCATCTCTGTGCATTCAAACAGCCATCGATAAAATGCATTTGTATTAGTTGTCTGTAGCTTATGCCATGCCATACCATAACCCCGATACCACCATGGGGTACGCTGTTCACAACATTGACATCAGCAAACCGTACGTCCACACAACGCCATACACGGTGGTCAGCAGTTGTGAGGCTGGTTGGGCATACTGCAAAATTCTCTAAAACAACATTGGAGGCAGCTAATGGTAGAGAAATTAACCTAACATTATCTGGCAACAACTCTGGTGGACATTCCTGCAGTCAGCATGCCAATTGCATGCTCCCTCAAAACTTGAGACATTGGTGGCATTGTGTTGTGTGAAAAAACTGCACATTTTTGTATTTGTTAGGGATCCCCATTAGATGCTGCCAAGCACATTTACATTACATTTTACATTTTAGTCATTTAGCAGACGCTCTTATCCAGAGCAAATACAGGAGCAATTAGGGTTAAGTGCCTTGCTCAAGGGCACATTTACGTCATTTAGCAGACGATCTTATCCAGAGCGACTTACAAATTGGTGCATTCACCCTATAGCCAGTGGGATAACCACTTTACAATATTATTATTATTAGTTTTTTTTGGGGGGGTTGGGGTAAGGGGGGTAGAAGGATTACATTATCCTATCCCAGGTATTCCTTAAAGAGGTGGGGTTTCAAATGTCTCCGGAAGGTGGTGAGTGACTCCGCTGTCCTGGCGTCGTGAGGGAGCTTGTTCCACCATTGGGGTGCCAGAGCAGCGAACAGTTTTGACTGGGCTGAGCGGGAGCTATGCTTCCGCAGAGGAAGGGAGCCAGCAGGCCAGAGGTGGATGAACGCAATGCCCTCGTTTGGGTGTAGGGACTGATCAGAGCCTGAAGGTACGGAGGTGCCGTTCCCCTCACTGCTCCATAGGCAAGCACCATGGTCTTGTAACGGATGCGAGCTTCAACTGGAAGCCAGTGGAGTGTGCGGAGGAGGGGGGTGACGTGAGAGAACTTGGGAAGGTTGAACACCAGACGGGCTGCGGCATTCTGGATGAGTTGTAGGGGTTTAATGGCACAGGCAGGGAGCCCAGCCAACAGCGAGTTGCAGTAATCCAGACGGGAGATGACAAGTGCCTGGATTAGGACCTGTGCCGCTTCCTGTGTAAGGCAGGGTCGTACTCTCCGAATGTTGTAGAGCATGAACCTGCAGGATCGGGTCACCTGCAGGATCGGAGCACCTCCTCACCTACTCTTGTCCCCAGCACAAGGTGCACCTGTGTAATGATGATCATGCTATTTAATCAGCTTCATGATATGCCACACCTGTCAGGTGGATGGATTATGTTGGCAAATGAGAAATGCTCACTAACAGGGATGTAAACAAATTTGTGCACAACATTTTAGAAATAAGTTTGTGTCTGGAACATTTCTGGGATCTTTTATTTCACCTCATGAAACATGGGACCAACACTTTACATGTTGTGTTTATAAGTTTGTTCAGTGTATACAGTATTTCTAAAAAATCATACAAACTATCAATAACAACATTTAAATTGAACTAAATCAGCCTACTTTTCTGTTCTAATCTTCTCCCTACACATGCTCAGAAAGATCCTGTGAGGGTGGAACATTTTCTGGCAACAGTAGACCTTGCAGGGCTTCTGCTGTGAAGTCTTGGAGGCCCAAAAACTTCTCAACTACAGATATAATGACGTCCAGCTTCTTGGACGTATTGTGCAGTAAAATTAATAACTGTGGCAAAAAATACTAAAAAATACACCTTCAAAATAAGTGTATCCAGATCACTTGATTGACGTACAACCTTTGCAACTGGTTGCAGTGCACCCACAGCCATATCTTCTTCAGAACTGTGGCCTCTTGCTACTATAACTCTCTTCACCGCCTCCACATAGGAGATTTGCTGTACAGCCCTGATCCTTGACACCTCAACCTCTTTCACCCTAACAGGGCACTCTGGGAATTCAGGAATATGACCCCCACCACAGTTACAACAGTTTACATTCACATGCTCTTCAATAACATATTCCTTCCGTCTGCAAACACTTGACATGTGGCCAAACTTTTTAAATTTCTTGCATTGCATCAGGTTTTACACAAACTCTCTTATGGGGTATATTATATATCCCCGCTTTACATAGGGTGGTAGATACTCTTCATCAAACATCAATAATAAAGATGAACTTTGCTCCTTTTTCACATTCTCCATCCTTCTTCTTCGGGATTTGGTTGGCGGAGCGCATTCAACTTTTAGGTGCATACACTGCCACCTACTGTACTGGTGTGTGAGGCCATTCACAGCCTATATACATTACATTCATTGATACGGTAATTAATACAAAATCGCAGTATTAGCCTGCTCTAAAAAATTTGAGGGTAAATGTTCTTGGTTCGTGCAGATGACTGACCTCCTCAGACCAATTGGCAGTACGCCCAGAACATTGTTCTGGGATCCAAAAGGGATATCTCAGTTTCAAGGTCTCAGCTTGGAGAGAAGAAGCCTTGTGAGGTATTGGTCGGTCACATGCAGGAACCAAATGTTAACGATTAATTAATTATTAATAAAGCTAAAATCATGCAAATATAACTTGTCTGTGTAAGCAGTATATAGGACAACTAACGGGACTGCCCCGGCAGAGCTCCCGACCGACGTGTACTATGGTGCTTTTACGTTTGTTGGAACCTCTCCAGATTGATGGTAAATTAATATTATTTTTTAAGTTTGACTTTGAGTCCCTTCGTGGCAATTTTCCACGACAAAAACCCACCACCCCATTCCACTATTTAACCCCATCTAGTCCTACGCCAGACCACTACCACTCAACACCCCCTGCAGCTGTTCTGCAGTAAATCCTCGCAATCCCAAGTACTTCTCTGATGCTGCCACCACAGCTTCTATTTTCTGGGACTTTCGATCTATTTCTGCAGTACAATTGACAACCATTGCTATAAATGCTAAAATGCCCACCTTACTGAACCACATATTCTTCCCATCACTCTTTCTTGGTCTCTGCTTACTCATAGGAATCCTCTCAAGATCCCTCACCCTGTACCCATCTTCCTCTACCACTCTCTTCACTGCTTTGGCATACAACACTTTCTGTATTACTGTAACCCTGGCAACCTCAATCTGCCTTTCTCTCACCTGACACCTCAGATCCCCAGCCCGTTAGCGCCCCCACAACTAACACAAAGAATTTTCTCCACTGATACCACAAATTTCTTCATCTCATGCCCTCCTGCACACTTGTCACATCTAGGCATCGCACGCCTACACACTGCTGCAACAGGCCCATAAACTTCAAACCTAAAACACTGTAGTATTTACAGAACAGAATCGCTCACGGGATAACTGACACTTCCTACCTTGACCTTATCTGGCAGAGACTATGTATCAAAATCCAGCATGACAGATAATGTATTCTCTGTTTCCCCACGCTTTACACCAGATCTACGTCTCACCAAACGGAGGGTGTCACAGACACCTGGAATCTTCCATTTCAACTGCTCATCCTAAACACTTAAACCTAACCCCGTTATCACTCCTTTCAATGCCACCCTGTTCCGGAGAGCAATTCAAGTCACAATTCCTGTCTCTAATCACGTAATGTGCAGCGCCCACTCCCACTGGGCCAGAATCATCCTTATCATCCTTGGAACGAGAACCGAACTCGGAGTTCCTCACCGCAGGTAATTCATCCTCACTCTCACCAGGTTCCATCTCTGAGTTACTGGAGGACGTATCCCTCTTTTTGCATTTGACGATAACCTCCCTCACCACACTGCTTCCCTCTACACTCAGCTCCTTCTCAGCGGTCATCACTGCACCTGCCACCACAGTTAATTCATCCTCACTCTCGTCACGTTCACTTTCCTCCTGTAGCTCTTCTAAAAGGTCTGTGTGATCTTCCATTCCATATTCACTCAAAACATATTCCACTTTTCTCCTTTTTCCTTGTCCACCATCTTCTCCTTCATCAGATCTTCCAGAAGGTTTGTGCATCCCCCACTGCAATCCCCCATTCCACTTTTTTTATTGTCCGCCATCTTACCACGTGTCTCAGCTCATCCACACCCCACTAGCTTCATGTAGCTGCAAACCAATTGTGTATTCATTTTTCCCATAGGGGATTTTAGAAACACTTAAAATAAGGGCTGTGTTTCGTGTAGGCTTACCCTGGCGTGGCATTTTGATAACCATGTAAATCTCTCTAGGACAAGGTGACTTATCAATATTTGCGCCTGTATTTACCCCTACAAAAATTACATTTAATTAGCTGCTAATGTGGCTATCATAAAGAACTACAAATGCCATGATGATCTGGACAAAATTGCCGAATCGAGTCAAATGTAAGGATCTCTGGGTTAACTATATAATGTTAGCTAAATTTAGTAATGAATAAATAGGCTACATTTATTTAAATGGTTAATTCTGTGAACTGTCATGTGCAAGTTTTAAATTGACACAATACCTGTTAGCAAAGGTGTCAGCTAGAGATGACGTGGAGGAGATTGCAGTGATTTGTTGTTTTGCATTATGTCTACTTTAATGATAATTAGAGTTTTATAATCTGAGAGGAAATAGAGCCGAATATATTGCTAAAAGTCACACCAGGGTAAGCCTACACAAAACAGCCCTCATTTTAAGTGTTTCTAAAATGAATAAAAATGAAAAATGATTGGAAGCATTTCCCTGATTGACCGCTAGGTTTTATGACACCATTTTTGCAAAAATAACAATAATAAAAAAAACTGTATTCAGACTTTACTCAGTACTTTTATTTTTATTTATTTTTTAAATTTTTTTGGGGGGTGGATCAGCTTAATATTGTAGATAGATTGTATCTTCTATCAATGTAATTGTCTGCATCACTTCCAATCCCCCATGTTTTTTTATTTATATATATATATATATATATATATATTTTATTATTGTATATACACACACTCCCCTTTATTACTTTTCAACCCCACCATCCTTTCCCTACTTGGAGTAAATTAGTGAACAACAATGCCCAGGCCTCTACTTCCGGTCTATACTTACTATCTACACCTTATGGACAGAGTTAATTTTATATTTAAAAATTTAGCTATTATATTATATATATATATATATATATATTTTTTTTTGCTCCTGAACTTCTTCTACTCTCAACCTCTCCGATCATTTTCATGATGTCCATCCGGTTTGCTTCTATAAGCCATATCTTTCTAACTGTGCTCTTTCCCAAAAGCTCCCAACATACAACCTATATACTTATTATGGACACAGTATGCTTACATCATTAGCCATCTTTGTTGTTATTTGTTATTAGTCCCATCCTTCAACTCTATTCAATACCTCCCATCTCTTAACACCATCCATATAGGATTTCTATTTGCCATATATATTTCAACCGTACTGTGATGTTTTACAAAAGTTCTGAACCTTGCTAAAAGTATTATTATATTATTGATTGATTGACTGACTTTTCAGATCACCCAGTAATGCTATCTGCAAGGTTAGTTCCAGGTAAATATTGCAATCCTTTAGCCATTCCTGGACCTGTGTCCAAAAACAAGCTACAAATGGACAGAACCAAAACAAATGATCTAATGATTCTGTCTCTTCACAGCAAAATCTGCAGAGCTGGGAAGATTGTATCCCCCATATAAATAACATTCTATTGGTAGCAAGAATTTTATAAAATAATTTAAATTGGAAAATTCTAATTTTTGAATCCGGTGTCGTTTTGCGTATCAGTTCATAAACACTATGCCATGGGATCGGTACGTCAAAGATCTCTTCCCAACTATTTTGTAATCTATATGGGACGGCTGTCAATCCTTTGGTCCTTAAGTGAAACTGATATACTTTTCTATTTATCACAGTTTTCCTTAACCAATTATGTTCTTTAATGGAAGGCCGACAGACAAGTTCCTTACTTTCTCCCCCTTCCACTTTCCTCTTCCACTTTTGCGGTAAGGCTGCAATTATTTGGTTGTAATTTTGGGTAGAGCAGACATTTCCATATGTTTTTGTTAGCTGCATGTGCGACATAACTCCACCAGTCCTACCGATGATATCATTTATGAAGATTATACCTTTTTTAAACATTCTGTCAAGTTTTTTTGTCAATTAGTATATTTGAATTTAACCACATTATTTGTTCTGTCGTTTCTGGAGGATTAAATTGAAATTGCAACCAACTTTCTATGGCTTGTTTTAGAAATAGTGACATTTGGGAGATTATTTCCTTTTCAAATAACTGAAAGTGAGAGGTTGTAATCTGAATAAAGGGAAAAAGGCCTTTCTTGAACATTGGGTGAGACAATCTTACTAATTTGCTTGAGAACCAGTTCGGATTTAAGTATAACTTTTGTATGACTGAAGCTTTTAGTGATAGGTCTAATTAATATTTAATAATTTCTGTCCTCTGAATTCATATTTATTATATAAATATGCTCTTTTAATTTTGTCTGGCTTGCCGTTCAAAATAAAATTGAATATTTTTTTCTCATATAATTTAAAAAACTGTTCGCTAGGCGTAGGCAAGACCATAAGCAAATAGGTAAACTGGGATAATACTAAAGAGTTAATCAGGGTGATTTTTCCACAAATTGACAGGTATTTTCCTTTCCATGGTAGTAAGATCTTATCTATTTTTGCTAACTTTCTATTAAAATGTATTGAAGAGAGATCATTTATTTCCTTTGGGATATGTATTCCGAGTATATCCACATCACCATCAGACCATTTTATTGGTAAACTACATGGTAATGTAAATGTTTAATTTTTTAGTGATCCAATACGTAATATAGTACGTTTGTCATAATTTGGTTGTAATCCAGAGAGGTTAGAAAATGTATCTAGATCCTCTATGAGGCTGTGGAGGGATTCTAGTTGTGGATTTAAAAGAAAACATGAATCATCAGCGTACAATGACCCCTTTGTTTTTAAGCCCTGTATTTCTAATCCTCTGATATTATTATTGGATCTGATTTTAATAGCTAACATCTTGATGGCCACAATAAATAGATATGCCGATAGTGGACAACCTTGTTTCACTCCTCTTGACAGTTTAAAACTTTCTGAGAAACAGCCATTATTTACTATTTTAAACCTAGGGTTACTATACATGATTTTGACCCATTTTATAAGAGATTCTCCAAAATTGAAATGCTCCAGGCATTTATATATAAACCCCAGTCGAACTTTATCAAATGCCCTTTCGAAGTCTGCTATGAATAGCAGGCCTGGTTTCCCATATTTTCCATAGTGTTCTATTGTTTCCAATACTTGCCTTATATTATCTCCAATGTATCTTCCATGTAAAAAAAACCTGTCTGATTAGAATGAATAATATCCGACAATACCTTTTTAATTCTATGCGTTATACATTTTGCTAGGATTTTTGAATCACAACACTGAAGTGTAAGGGGCCTCCAATTTTGTAAATGGACTGGATCTTTATATTTTCCACTTGTGTCCTGTTTCAGTAATAATGAGATCAGACCTTCTTCTTGAGTGTCAGATAATCTACCATTTACATAGGAGTGGTTAAAACATGCTAATAACGGTCCTCTTAGTATATCAAAAAAGGTTTGGTATACCTTGACTGGTATGCCATCCAACCCTGGAGTTTTCCCAGACTTAAAGTCTTTAATTGCATCCAGAAGTTCCTCCTCTGTAATTTCACCTTCACATTAGTCTTTCTGTGTGGCTGTTAATTTGACATTATCAATAGAAAAAAGATCTCTACAATTAGCTTCAGTTAGAGGAGATGGAGGCGACTGAAAAGAAAACATATTGTTTCTTCCTTCAAAATATCATTTGGTGAATTATGGGTGACTCCGTCAATTGTAACCAGTTTCATTAAGTTCTTTTTGGTAGCATTCCTATGTTGAAGATTAAAAAGGAATTTTGTGCATTTTTCCCCATATTCCATCCAGTTTGCTTTATTTTTATAATATATTACACTTGATCTTTCTTGAATAAGTTTCTCCATTTCTTTTTGTTTTTCCTCTAATTTATTCTGAGCCTCTGTAACAGTTTTTATTGCCATCTATCTGTTCTGTTAGACTTTCTATTTCCTTTCTTAGTATAAACTCTTTTGACCTAAATTGCTTTTGTTTTCGAGATGAGTACTGAATTGCATGGCCTCTAAAGGCACATTTAAAGGTGTCCCATACAATAAGGGGATTCGCTGTACCTATGTTATGTTGGAAAAAGTCAGTTATAAATTCCTTTGTTCTAATTATAAATAAATTATCATCCAATAGGCTTTGATTATATTTCCAATATCCTCACCCACGTGGAAATTCAGTAAGAGTAATGTATATGCCTATTATATGATGGTCCGACCGCATTCAGACTTTACTCAGTACTTTGTTGAAGCACCTTTGGCAGTGATTACAGCCTCAAGTCTTCTTGGGTATGACGCTACAAGCTTGGCATACCTGTATTTGAGGAGTTTCTCTGCAGATCCTCTGAAGATTGTCAGGTTAGATGGGGAGTATCGCCACACAGCTATTTTCAGGTCTCTCTGTACTTTGCTCTGTTCATCTTTCCCTCGATCCTGACTAGTCTCCCAGTCCCTGCCACTGAAAAACACCACCACAGCATGATGCTGCCCCCACCATGCTTCACCATTGGGATGGTGCCAGGATTCCTCCAGAAGTGACGCTTCGCATTCAGGCCAAAGAGTTCAATCTTGCTTTCATCAGACCAGAGAATCTTGTTTCTCATGGTCTGAGAGTCCTTTAGGTGTCTTTTGGCAAACTCCCAGCAGGCAGTCATGTGCCTTTTCATGAGGAGTGGCTTCCGTCGAGCCACTCTACCCATAAAGGCCTGATTGGTGGAGTGCTGCAGAGATGGTTGTCCTTCTGGAAGGTTCTCCTATCGCCACAGAACTCTGGAGCTCTGTCAGAGTGACCACCGGCTTCCTGGTGACCTCCCTGACCAAGGCCCTTCTCCCCCGATTGCTTAGTTTGTCAAGGCAGCCAGCTCTAGAAAAAGTATTGGTGGTTCCACACTTTTTCCATTTAAGAATGATGGAGGCATTTCGATCATATCCTTGGACTAAAATGATTGACATTCAGGTGCAAGCCTAACATCACGTGCAAAGGGCCTTTGGGTAACGTAGCACATATTCAATGATATATATTTTTCTCACATAGGCTGTTCATTTCTGATCTTTGATACTTTTTTTGGTTTATAAACGTATCATGGTATACTACATTAACGCTATACGTATGGGCCATATTGTTACTTGGTAGCTACTAGCAGCAGACCCTGTGCTGTGGATCACCTACCGCTATTTTGGACGGTCCATACTGTAACGTTAAAGTTAGTCTCAGGCTTCACTAACTAGCGTTACTGTTTTAGGTGGAGCTATTTTTTGCTACTTTTCAAACAAATACTACGTGATATTTAACATAACATCTTGCAAGATATGCCTTTTGTTTTGTTCGTGAGAAGTAATGGCTGAGAGAAGGCAGGAGATACTTTGTTTTGTTTAGCTTCGCTTAGGTTAGACTGCTCTCTCTAATGGATCAGTCGTCCACCAGGCTACACTCTACGATTAGGGGGAGGTGGGAGAGGAAGCGTTGATTGTCTCAGTTAGGAAGACAGAGGAATGGGGTTCAGTGTTTTACTGTTAGGAAATATTTGTTTCAACAGATCTTTACATATTTTCCTCACTACAAAATATTCATGCTGTCCTTGTGGTTACTAAACCATGTGTAGCTCAGTTGGTAGAGCATGGCGTTTGCAACGCCAGGGTTGTGGGTTCGATTCCCACGGGGGGCCAGTATGAAGAAAATATATACAGTGGGGGAAAAAAGTATTTAGTCAGCCACCAATTGTGGAAGTTCTCCCACCTAAAAAGATGAGAGAGGCCTGTAATTTTCATCATAGGTACACGTCAACTATGACAAACAAAATGAGAAAAGAAAATCCAGAAAATCACATTGTAGGATTTTTAATGAATTTATTTGCAAATTATGGTGTAAAAGAAGTATTTGGTCAATAACAAAAGTTTCTCAATACTTTGTTATATACTCTTTGTTGGCAATGACACAGGTCAAACGTTTTCTGTAAGTCTTCACAAGGTTTTCACACACTGTTGCTGGTATTTTGGCCCATGCCTCCATGCAGATCTCCTCTAGAGCAGTGATGTTTTGGGGCTGTCGCTGGGCAACACGGACTTTCAACTCCCTCCAAAGATTTTCTATGGGGTTGAGATCTGGAGACTGGCTAGGCCACTCCAGGACCTTGAAATGCTTCTTACGAAGCCACTCCTTCGTTGCCCGGGCGGTTTGTTTGGGATCATTGTCATGCTGAAAGACCCAGCAACGTTTAATCTTCAATGCCCTTGCTGATGGAAGGAGGTTTTCACTCAAAATCTCACGATCATGGCCCCATTCATTCTTTCCTTTACACGGATCAGTCGTCCTGGTCTCTTTGCAGAAAAACAGCCCCAAAGCATGATGTTTCCACCCCCATGCTTCACAGTAGGTATGGTGTTCTTTGGATGCAACTCAGCATTCTTTGTCCTCCAAACACGACGCGTTGAGTTTTTACCAAAAGTTTCTATTTTGGTTTCATCTGACCATATGATATTCTCCCAATCCTCTTCTGGATCATCCAAATGCACTCTAGCAAACTTCAGACGGGCCTGGACATGTACTGGCTTAAGCAGGGGGACACGTCTGGCACTGCATGATTTGAGTCCCTGGCGGCGTAGTGTGTTACTGGTGGTAGGCTTTGTTACTTTGGTCCCAGCTCTCTGCAGGTCATTCACTAGGCCCCCCCCCGTGTGGTTCTGGGATTTTTGTGATCATTTTGACCCCACGGGGTGAGATCTTGCGTGGAGCCCCAGATCGAGGGAGATTATCAGTGGTCTTGTATGTCTTCCATTTCCTAATAATTGCTCCCAGTTGATTTCTTCAAACCAAGCTGCTTACCTATTCCAGATTCAGTCTTCCCAGCCTGGTGCAGGTCTACAATTTTGTTTCTGGTATCCTTTGACAGCTCTTTGGGCTTGGCCATAGTGGAGTTTGGAGTGTGACTGTTTGAGGTTGTGGACAGGTGTCTTTTATACTGATAACAAGTTCAAACAGATGCCTTTAATTCAGGTAATGAGTGGAGGACAGAGGAGCCTCTTAAAGAAGAAGTTACAGGTCTGTGAGAGGCAGAAATCTTGCTTGTTTGTAGGTGACCAAATACTTATTTTCCACCATAATTTGCAAATAAATTCATTAAAAATCCTACAATGTGATTTTCTGGATTTTTCTCTCTCAATTTGTCTGTCATAGTTGACGTGTACGTATGATGAAAATTACAGGCCTCTCATCTTTTTAAGTGGGAGAACTTGCACAATTGGTGGCTGACTAAATACTTTTTCCCCCCACTGTATATGTATGCACTCACTAACTTTAAGTCGCTCTGGATAAGCGCGTCTGCTAAATGACTAAAATGGAAATGGAAAAAGATTTTAGATATGTCTTTATGCTATAGCTTATTCCATGTTTACATCTTTGGTTAAATGACTTCAAATGCTAAACTTAAATTTACTTTGTGGAATGTCTGTGGAGTTTGTAAACTATCCAAGCTTAAAACAGGTTATTACTAGGCTTAAACAACTTCATTCATCTATTGTGTTCCTACAAGAAACTCACTTGTTGAAAGATGAGCTACTTAAAGTATGCAGGAGACGGCCAGGGCAAGTAATAGCATCCTGTTCCTCCTCTCATTCTCATGGTGTTATGGTTTTAATTCACTAATATGTTCCGTTTCAAGTGGATACTATTATAACTGATACAGCTGGTAGATACATTTTGATACATGGAACTCTTTTGAATGAGCATATTAATCTGGTTAATGTTTATGGTCCTAATGATGATAATCCCAAATTCTATGAGAATGTATTTCTATTGATAGCCTCCATTCCTGGTAAGGTCCTAATGGCAGGGGACTTTAATTGCACTCTTGATCCTCATCTAGATCGCTCCTCTGGTTTAGACACTTCCCACTCGCAGAGTAGAAAGAAATTACAGCATTTCATTAAGGACTTAAATCTATGTGAACGTTGGAGGACTCAGAACCCGAGTAAAAGGGAGTATTCATGTTACTCGTCAACATTTAAATCATATTCTCATGTAGACTACTTTTTAGTTTCTTGCTCATTGCTTCCCAATGTAGCAGGAAATGGATATGATACTATTGTTTTGAATGACCATTCCCATGTGTCATTATTCTATAGGGATACAAAACTAGTAAAAGGATCCTCTTGATGGCGTTTGCATCCCAGATGGTTACAGGATCCAGACTTCTTACATTACGTTGGAGTGCATATAGATGTTTATTTGACATTGAACACTGACAAAACGTCAGCGAGTACCAGATGGGAGGCTTTCAAATCACATATTTGGGAGCAAATTATACGTTTTACCAGTTTAAAATCAAATAAAATCAGAAAATGAGAGATGGACAGCAAAATGAGAGAATTGGAGAGGGAAGCTTTTTTGGATAACTCAGTAGAAGTAAACAAGGAATTATTTGGTCTTAAAGCTCAGTATGAAGAACGTCCCACCTCAAAGGCTGCAAACAGCTTAACTAGGCTGAAACAGTCCTATGAACAAGGTGAAAAACCTGGTAAATTGCTGGCCTGGCACATTAAGAAGTAAAATTCAGCCTTTAATGCAATTCATAATTTACCAGGACAATTATCAATGGATCCTGTAGAAATAAACCAAACATTTGCTTCCTACTACAATACATTTTACAACTCTGAAACTCCTGAGAACTGAACTAGTCAGGTCTTGACTTTCCCTCTACTTCAGAAGACACTAAATTGGATCTGGAAAAGGAATTGGATGGTGTTGAAATATCTGATGCTATTTTCAATCTGAAGGGAGGTAAAGCGGAATGTCCAGATGGGCTCCCAATAGATATTTAAGGACAAACTTCTAGGTCCACTTTTGGATATGTACAGTGCATTAGGAAAGTACTCAGACACCTTTACTTTTCCCACAATTTGTTACGTTACAGCCTTATTCTGCAATTGATTAAATAAAACAATTCTCATCAATCTACACACAATATCTCATAATGACAAAGTGAAAAGAGGATCTTAGACATTTTTGCAAATGTATTAAAAATAAAAAGAGCAGAAATACCTTGTTTACATAAGTATTCACACCCTTTGCTATGAGACTCGAAATTGAGCTCAGGTGGATCCTGTTTCCATTGATCATCCTTGAGATGTTTCTAAAACTTAATTGGTGTCCAACTGTGTTAAATTCAATTGATTGGAGATGATTTGGAAAGTCACACAGCTGTCTATATAGGTGACCAAGAACATGATGGTCACTCTGACAGAGCTCCAGAGTTCCTCTATGGAAATGTGAGAACCTTCCAGAAGGACAACCATCTCTTCAGCACTCCACCAATCAGGCCTTATGGTAGAGTGGCCAGACGGAAGCCACTACTCAGCAAAAAGCACATGACAGCCAGCTTGGAGTTTGCCAAAAGGCACCTAAAGGACTCGGACCATGAGAAACAAGATTCTCTGGTCTGATGAAACCAAGATTGAACTTCTTGGCCTGAATGCCAAGCATCACGTCTGGAGGAAACCTGGCACCATCCTTATGGTGAAGCACGGTGGTGGAAGCATCATGCTGCGGGGATGTTGTTCAGCGGCAGGGACTGGGAGCCTAGTCAGGATAGAGGGAAAGATGATTGGAGCAAAGTACAGAGAGATCCTTGATGAAAACCTGCTCCAGTGCACTCAGGACCTCAAGACCGGGGCGAAGGTTCACCTTCCAACAGGACAACGACCCTAAGCACACAGCCAAGACAACGCAGGAGTGGCTTCGGGACAAGTCTCTGAATGTCCTTGAGTGGCCCAGCCAGAGCCGGGACTTAAACCCAATCGAACATCTCTGGAGACCTGAAAATAGCTGTGCAGCGAGGCGCCCCATCCAACCTGACAGAGCTTGAGAGGATTTGCAGAGAAGAATGGGAGAAACTCCCCAAATACAGGTGTGCCAAGGTTATAGCGTCATACACATTAAGACTTTGGCCGTAATCACTGCCAAAGGTGCTTAAACAAAGTACTGAGTAAAGGATCTGAATACTTATGGAAATGTGATTGTTCAGTTGTTGTTGTTTTTGCAACAACTGATAAAAACACATTTTTGCTTTGTCATTATGGGGTATTGTGTGTAGATTGATGAGGGAAAAAAACAATTTAATCAATTCTACAATAAGGCTGTAAAGTAACAAAATTTCGAAAATGACAAGGGGTCTGAATACTTTTCGAATGCACTGTATATAGACAGGTGTGTGCCTTTCCAAATCATGTCCAACAAACTTAGTTAGATAGAACCTGCTCTTACCCTGAGAAAAAGATTTCCCAATCTTCTTCTCCTCTTCTTCATCTTTAATGTTGACATTCAGCTCCAGTGTTTGACTGCAGTCTTCCAGCTTCACTGATGCCATCTCTGGATCCTGCAGTAAACTGGGCTCCACTGTCACAATCAGGACCCAGTGACTGTAGGTTTGGACTCAGCGTGGAAGGAGAGAGGCAGGCTGGGTGTTGTCCTCACTGTTGATGTTACCGGCCTCAGACTTATCTGAATCGGCCAGTAGTAATAAAGAGAAACAGATACAAAAAGTTATTGTCTTCACAGTTCTGGCACTTTCTTTATTCTCTAAAAATATTTTCACTTTTTTCTTGTTCAATTATTTAATTCAGTGCTTGAATTGGACTGAAATAGGTGCTAATACTCATTTTGGGTGCTGGTACTGTTTATATTAAGGTGCAGGAGCTCCACAATACTTTTGAGCTAATACCTAACCTATAGTAGATCAACGCATAAATGACTCAAAAACCATTTAGTACAAGGTTACAGTTTGTTTTAGACAGCACTATGTGCTAATTTCCTTAATAACCTTGTCTTCACTGTATTACTTCAATCAAAAACCAATTGTATTTCCTGTTCACACCATAGTAACATTTATTGATAAAGACAGAAACAACAGAATGTGTCTGAATATTAGTACACATGTAGAAAACTGATAATCATTACATTCATCTTCAAAACAGTAGTCCGACCGTGAAATTGTCTCTATCTGATGCACCCGCACTGTCCTCACTGAAGTCCGTTGACGCTGACCGAGAGGAGCCGCCATTTTACCAGCTTGGGAATTTTACACAAAACCAATAACATGCAAAACGAACTCAAAATCTCAAATAAATTGATTATTTATTAAACTAACATGAGAAAATTATGTACATTCACTCAGACAAACCCAACATCTCTAGCTATGTGACTTGTAAAATAGTTTTTATCACGTTCTTTCACTCACTCGGTTTGATACAAAAATAACACATCAAACCTTTAACAAACGTGATAATACCTTAACGGATTTGTTACCTAGCATGGTATGTTCTTTCGACATTAGAAAGTTTAAACGTGCTATTACATACCTCTAGTAATAAATAGAAACGGACACAAAGGTTATCTTCTTGACTGCACAGTTCAGACGCTTTCTTTATTGTGAAGAATGGTGCCCGCCTGCCCGGAACTTCCTGTTCCCCCACTACTAACAGTCCGTGCATTCCGAGATCAGATTACAACATTTCATTAAATTACAAAAAAAAAGTGTAAACTGTAGCAATTTATTTCCCTTTATAGTTTATTAGCCTAAGCATGACCTTCATCCACATAATTTCTCCAGGATTGGAACCGGTTCAGGGAAAGAACCGGAAAAAGTGTTCTATACTTTTTAGGAACAGCACCGTTATTTTAAAAGGATGTAATCCAGGTAATAACCTTATTTTCCTTTCCGGGTATTTTTCTCCAGTCCCACAAAAATCGCAACAAAGCTCACTCTAGAAACGTATTCCAGTTTCTGCCTGCCAGCTGGAATGGAAATCTTTGCCAGTGGGTGTGCGTGTGGAAACTACCTGCTCCTCTCCTCTGAAGCATAGGTTACTGTATCCTACTGACAACGTTACAAGCATGATTAAGAAATTAGGGAGATATGTTTAATTTGAGAAGAATGGATGAACTTTTTCAATGCTAGTTAAGGATACTATAGTCACCACGTTTCACATTGGATATATTAACGACAAAAAGGTACGACCTCTTTTTAATTATAGTGCTGCACTGCACTTTACAAACAAGGTTGTTGGCTAGCTAGCTAACATTAGCTCTGTTCCAACGTTAAACCAACTCTGTAGTTCCGGTAAGCCGACAGAGAAGCAGACGGCCTGACAGATAAACCGACAGAGAAGCAGAGTTCAGGACTGCTCTAAACCAAGTTACGGAGGCCATAGAGGATAATGGTGGAACTGGAGATGATCCGGACAGAGTTCAGGACTGCTCTGAACCAAGTTATGGAGGCCATAGAGGATAATGGTGAAACTGGAGATGATCCGTACAGAGTTCAGGACTGCTCTGAACCAAGTTATGGAGGCCATAGAGGATAATGGTGGAACTGGAGATGATCCGTACAGAGTTCAGGACTGCTCTGAACCAAGTTATGGAGGCCATAGAGGATAATGGTGGAACTGGAGATGATCCGTACAGAGTTCAGGACTGCTCTGAACCAAGTTATGGAGGCCATAGAGGATAATGGTGGAACTGGAGATGATCCGTACAGAGTTCAGGACTGCTCTGAACCAAGTTATGGAGGCCATAGAGGATAATGATGGAACTGGAGATGATCCGTACAGAGTTCAGGACTGCTCTGAACCAAGTTATGAAGGCCATAGAGGATAATGGTGGAACAGGAGATGATCCGTACAGAGTTCAGGACTGCTCTGAACCAAGTTATGGAGGCCATAGAGGATAATGGTGGAACTGGAGATGATCCGTACAGAGTTCAGGACTGCTCTGAACCAAGTTATGGAGGCCATAGAGGATAATGGTGGAACAGGAGATGATCCGTACAGAGTTCAGGACTGCTCTGAACCAAGTTATGGAGGCCATAGAGGATAATGGTGGAACTGGAGATGATCCGTACAGAGTTCAGGACTGCTCTGAACCAAGTTATGGAGGCCATAGAGGATAATGGTGGAACTGGAGATGATCCGTACAGAGTTCAGGACTGCTCTGAACCAAGTTATGGAGGCCATAGAGGATAATGGTGGAACTGGAGATGATCCGTACAGAGATCAGGACTGCTCTGAACCAAGTTATGGAGGCCATAGAGGATAATGGTGGAACTGGAGATGATCCGTACAGAGTTCAGGACTGCTCTGAACCAAGTTATGGAGGCCATAGAGGATAATGGTGGAACTGGAGATGATCCGTACAGAGTTCAGGACTGCTCTGAACCAAGTTATGGAGGCCATAGAGGATAATGATGGAACTGGAGATGATCCGTACAGAGTTCAGGACTGCTCTGAACCAAGTTATGAAGGCCATAGAGGATAATGGTGGAACAGGAGATGATCCGTACAGAGTTCAGGACTGCTCTGAACCAAGTTATGGAGGCCATAGAGGATAATGGTGGAACTGGAGATGATCCGTACAGAGTTCAGGACTGCTCTGAACCAAGTTATGGAGGCCATAGAGGATAATGGTGGAACAGGAGATGATCCGTACAGAGTTCAGGACTGCTCTGAACCAAGTTATGGAGGCCATAGAGGATAATGGTGGAACTGGAGATGATCCGTACAGAGTTCAGGACTGCTCTGAACCAAGTTATGGAGGCCATAGAGGATAATGGTGGAACTGGAGATGATCCGTACAGAGTTCAGGACTGCTCTGAACCAAGTTATGGAGGCCATAGAGGATAATGGCCTTTTTACTTCACTTTAATCCAGTCGGTCAATATAGCTAAATGATTGTGCTAGTAAAAAAGGAATGTAGTAGGGAGTCGACGTTAAACTGGCATTTTGATCATTTGTTTAAGGAAAATAATGACCAGTTTGTGTTATTTTGACTTCCAGGAGCGGGTCGAGGAAGAGACCGTGGATGAGGATGGAGCAGCAGCACCTGAATAAACATAACATAGTTATTCACTTTTAGCTATAAGCAGTTTTACAGTTCTTGATTGGAGTGCAGTGTTCATGTTTTTACTGACTTGTTATTTTGTGAGCTTATTGCTGTAATTTTGTTTACGAATCTATTGTGTTACAGTTTAAGTAAAAAAAGAACTTATTTTCAGGCATTTTACATATTTCGTCAGTGGACACCTACCGACGGGATACTGTTTACATGTTCAGGGTAGATTAAATGACGTGTCTTAAGGGTCCTCCCGAGTGGCGCAGTGGTCGAAGACACTGCATCGCAGCTGCGTTGCTACAGATGCTGGTTCGATACCTGTCTGTGTCGCAGCCAGCCACGACCGGGAGACCCATGAGGTGATGCACAATTAGCCCAGGGTCGTCCGGGTTAGGGGAGGGTTTGGCCAGCCGGAATGTCCTTGTCCCCATCACACTGTTACGTGCCTTATTGGTACTATAGGTACCCACTGACGAAAGTTACGTTCCCAGTGGTTACCAGAAACTGCATTTTATGGGGCTCTCAACGTACTTTCTGACGTTTAGCAACATTATGAGGTTGACTTAAAAATACACATATTTAACGGTTTAAAATCCCCCACATTTATACGTCCTGAAAAGACTCGGGACAAACGTTTTGTCAGCGGACACCACAGCTACGTAGAAGGAACGTTTCACAATAACGTTATCATGACTTATGTAGGGACTAAAATAACTTGTCACGTCCTGGAACGTAATTTTGTTAGCTGGGAAAGCTCACTCTAGAAACGTATTCCAGTTTCTGCCTTCCAGCTGAAATGGAAACCTTTGCCAGTGGGTGTGCGTGTGGAAACTACCTGCTCCTCCCCTCTGAAGCATAGGTTACTGTATCCTACTGACAACGTTACAAGCATGATTCAGAAATTAGGGAGATATGTTTAATTTGAGAAGAATGGATGAACTTGTTCAATGCTAGTTAAGGATACTATAGTCACCACGTTTCACATTGGATTTATTAACAACAAAAAGTTACGACCTGTTTTTAATTCTAGTGCGGCACTGCCCAAACAAGGTTGTTAGCTAGCTAGCTAACATCTGCTCTGGTCCAACGTTAAACCAACTCTGAAGTTCAAAGACATTCAAAGTTCCTCCATAGAAGCCGCTCCTCCGTAGGTATAATTCTGTGGGCCTAATTCAGATAATGCAGGTCATAACACGATGCCCAGCTCTTCAATGCAAGCCTTCTCTATCCTCTAACGAGCTCTCCACACCCACAAAAAGTCGCACCTTACATTGTGATTGGCAGCACAGTGCGCTCTGAATGATTTTCTTATACAGATACTCTGTGGTGTACTAGTGTATTTATTCTCCCACTTGGATGTCACTTCCACAAGCTTTAAATTGAGGGCCAGGTTGTCAGGATGGGTAATATACTGTACACATTAATTACAAGTACTCCCAAAGATACACTTCATTTTAAATAGCCAAATCCTGTGTAACAACTAGTAATTACATTGTACTTGGCTAACATTACATGTACTATGCTTTGAAATAGTGTCTTATTCTTCATCTGGGATTTGGATTTGTAAAATGTATTATAAAATGTATTTAATATATGTCTGATCAGGCTCAGGTAGCATCAGGTTTGTATTTTCATGCTGATCAAAGTTCTAATCAAATCCAGACATTTATAAGCGTTATAATGCTTTTGAATGACACTTCCGGTTTTGGCGGAAAATACCGGGTTACCCGGGAGAAAAGTGATTTATTCTCGGGATGGAACATTTGTAAAACACAGGGGAAATATTAAACGCTATTGAGCATACCAGTTGATTCACAAGACACCAACTAAGTAACTTACATATACGGAATCTTCATTAGGCCTAATGGCATTTCATGTCCATGATAGGAAGTTTGTTGTAGTGACTCAGTAAGGCTAATTGTAAAAGTAACCCTCTAAAGTGCCATGTTTGTACAGTTTATTATGTGGAGGAAACATTAAGGCAGCCAGGACCATACACCAGGACCGCTCCGTAGGCCGCACTGTAGGCCTAGCTCTTACTGCAGTCCAGTGCCATGGACATCTTTGAAGTTTGGCCTCTAAGTAATTTAGGACGGCAACTTTATGAAGGCCTCCTCACCCTGGTCTTATCGTACAAGGCTCTACAGACATGTAAAATAAAGACAGGCAATTTTTATTGTTCACGTTATTTGCGTTGAATATGTATTGAAGTCAAGTGGTTCAACATTAAAATATAGTAGGATGGACCACACAGGACTGCTTGGAAAATGCGACGGTCGGTGGAACACTTGCGCCACCAAGTGGACAATTGCTTCAGTTCTCTTGTGGCATCAACGCTACCAGAGATATGTGATATAAGATCAAATGTTATGTCAATATTATAATCTCTAAATTGATTCTGATTGAAATTGATTTTATTGACCACAGATAGTCGATGTAAGAGGCTCTGGTGCCATCACCACAATTTTTGTTTTAGATTCCGTCTCTCATAGTTGAAGTGTACCTATGATATAAATTACAGACCTCTACATGCTTTGTAACTAGGAAAACCTGCAAAATCGGCAGTGTATCAAATACTTGTTCTCCCCACTGTACATGTCAACTGCATATATTTGAGTCTTGTGAAATAGCAGGCCTATCAAATAATGACTTCAGACAAATACATCAGATAACGTTACCGGTATGTGAGGCAGTTCATGTTACCAGTACATGACTTTAGCACATTTAATAGTTTATACTGTATAGTCTTCCAGTGTATATATTTCCAATCATAACAATTGTCTTCTTTTTGTTAAACTACTTTATTACTTAGCTATTTGTGTATATTTTTGATCATGTGTATTGCACTGTTGAGGAGAGCTTGCAAGTAAGCATTTCACTGTACCATTTACACCCTGTATCCTGTGGAGGTGACGAATAAACTTTGATTAGAAGATTAATGCACCATTGATATCAGCTATCATAGTCAAGATAACGGTGACTGACTTGACCAGCACTCTCTAGCCATCATTGACATTGAGATGAACTTGCTCAAATGTGAAAATACAAAATACATCACGATCCTAACTAATTAAAACGAAGCATCTGCGTTATCTCTGCATGATTTATTTTCACAATGAGAGGGGGTGCACCGTTCCTGGAGGTACTGCAATACCAGGTCGATGCGTGGAGTGGACGGAGCAAGCCCCTATTCCATCTCCCTATTCCAAAAATCAATTTAATATATGGTCCCCAGATAGGGGACGTATCAGATATTAAACTGATAAGAACAGAATTTTTTTTTTTTATTTTTTTTTGGAAAATTTTCAAATTTGGCTACCCCTTCATAATCAATGTTTTTTAAAATATTAAAATCTATTTTAATTTTCTTCCAAACTATTTGGGCAAAAGAGCATTCCCATAAAACATGGGGAATTGTTTCAATTGCGAAACAGTTGTCCCTGGGACAAAATTTTATTCAGGGTCAAATTATGATCATATAATGTTGAACGGACCGGAAGACGTCTGTGTAAAACAAGCCAATTAAAATCTTTCAGTCTGTTGTCTAAATCTTTTAATTGTGCCCGTAGCCAGGTGGAAGGTGATATTGGTAATCGGTCTCTAGGACAACAATTTTCTATCAATTTCACATATAGCAGTCTGTGGTTGATTACATTTTCTATTACTTTGCAGACAGGGTTTTTCAACTATTTTCTTAAAATGTAATGGGATAATTTCAGCTTTTGGCTTACTATTATCCCACTCCACCATAAACCTTAACGGTATGGACAGCCAGAATTTGATTAATATATTACATTTGTGTACAGAAGACGACAAAAGACAACAAACGTTTGAGTAGAACAATGCATCTAGTTTGAGAGGAATATGAGGGAAATCCCTTCCACCAGCCTCTATAGGCTGGTACATCCGATCTCTCCGGATGTACTCATATCCCCCCCAAAAGAAATTAAACAGTACACGTATGAACATTTTCCTTAGAGACACCGGCATGGGAAACACATATGCAAGGTGGAGTAATGAAGGCAGAATGTCCGCCTTCAGCACTAACACCTTGCCACTAAAAGATAGTCGCCTCACTTTCCACAGTCCCAATCTTTTATTAAGCGAAAGTAGTTTTTCTTTCCAATTAACCATGTCATCTTTAATTTCATTTCCGAAAGATATCTCGAGCACTGCCATTGGTCCTGTGCACACAGTGAAACCACATAACTGATCAGATCTCCATTTCCACTGTCCCATATATTTTATTTCTGTTTTATTCTTGTTAATCCTAGACCCGGAGGCAACAGAGAACTCATCAATGACTTTGATAACCTCTTTCAAGCTCAGGTCGTCTTGTAAATATAAAATGGTGTCGTCCGCGTATTGTGAAATTTTTAGAATATCCCCTCCAGGTAATATAATGCCTTTGATGTTGTAATTTGTCCTAATTGCACATGCGAAAGGTTCAATATATAAAACATACAATAGCGCAGAGAGAGGGTCCCCCTGTCTGACACCTCGTAATTGCTTGATTACTTTTCCAATATTCCCATTAACATTTACTCTGCTTCCCACATTACTATAAATAATTTTTACCCATTTCATACAATTATTTCCAAAACCACATTTTTTCAGAACTCTAAACAAAAACTAATGGTTTACCATGTCAAAGGCTTTTTCCTGGTCCTAATTTACAGTAATAGCTGGCAGGTGCCTTTCCTCTAAATATGCTTGAACGTCTCTGTGCAATTGCAAGTTCCAGGTTAACTTTCTCCCTACCACACCACATGTTTGGTCTAAACCAACAACATATGCCATGGCAGAAGACAGACGATTAGTTATGGCTTTACTTAATACTTTATAGTCTACACACAACATTGTTAAAGGTCTCCAATTTGCTAGTGTCTTGGGGTCTCCCTTTTTGTAAAGTAGCGAGATTACCCCCTCGCACATTGAACCTCCCATATGCTCCAAACCAAAAATAACTCTAAATACTTCCAAAAGATGACATCCAATTAAATCCCAAAAAACTATGTAAAACTCTTTAGAGAGCCCATCCACTCCTGGTACTTTGTTATCTTTCATGCTCTTCAGTGCCATATATATTTCATCTAAATTCAATCCCCCTTCTAATTGGTCTCTAATATCTAAAGGTATCTGCACATCCACACATTTTAAAAAAGTAGTCCCCTTCTCATAATTAATTGTTTGCTTTTGGAATAGCTGAGAAAAGTGCTGGGTAGCGACACCAAGCATGCCATCTCCATCCGCAACCGTATCCCCGTCTTGATTCAATAAAGCCGAAATGGTCCTCCTCTTTCCCCGTGACTTAATTTGTTTGAAAAAATATGCAGAGCACTTCTCATCATTATCCCATTTATCTTGTTGACTTTTAAACATGAAATCTCGAGCTTTCTTTTCAAAAAAGGCCTGCTGCTTTTTCTGCAGGATACACAATGTGTCTTTATCTAAACCACGACCATTCAAATTACCTTGGATGTGCAGATCTTCTAGTTCGTTCTGCAACTTATAAAATATTTGTATTTATTACGTGCTTTATCTTTGCAATAATTCTGAATAAAAATCTTGATTCTTAATTTTGTGCTCTCCCACCAGTCTATGACAGTAGAATAAAATGATTTCATGGTTACACAGCTGTCACGGTTTCGGCCGAGGCTGCTCCTCCTCCTGGTTCGAGCAGGCATCGGCGTTCGCCGTCCTCGGAGTACTAGCTGCCACCGTTGGATGTTTCGTGTGTGATTGCTTTTGTCTGTCATGCACACCTGTGTCTGTTTGTGTCTTGATTACCTGTCCTATTTAGTTTCCTGTTTTGTTTGAGTAGATTGTGTGTTGTTGTTCGCCTGTCGTTGTGCTGCGTGTTTTGTTTCTTGTTTACTGTTTTAGTGTTTTACGCATTGTGCGTAAATGCTCGCCTCTGTATATTTTCGAGGTAGTTTGTTTACTGTTTCCTTGTTGGATTTTTTGAGTAAACTCTGTTGGACTGAGCCTCGGTGTCCTGCGCCTGACTTCCACACCACATACACCTCACCGCATGACAGAACAACACACCGAAATGGAGTCAGCAGGAGCAGTGGCGGCACCCAGGTCGTTGGAGGAGAGGATAAACGACCAAGACACCATGATCCAGTGACTTGGGTCCGCCATGAATGAGGTGTCCAACATGCTGTGCCGGTTGATGACTAGGGAGGAGCCCACGCCTTCGCACACCATCCCATCACCAACGGCCAGTCCTCCTCTCTCAGCACCGGAACCCAGTGGTATTCGGCTCTCGCTCCCGAGGGCATATGACGGTTCTGCAGCCGGGTGTCAGGGATTTCTGCTACAGGTGGAACTTTACCTGGCTACTATACACCCGGCGCCCTCGGGATACGAGAGCGTCTCCGCCCTCATCTCCTGTCTATCCGGCAAGGCGTTGGAATGGGCCAACGCCGAATGGAGGGGAATAGACGCCGCAACCATCACCTACGCGGAGTTCTCCCGCCGCTTCAGGACTGTCTTTGATCATCCACCTGAGGGTAAAGCGGCGGGAGAGCGTCTGTTCCACCTCCGACAGGAGAAGAGGAGCGCCCAGGAGTTCGCACTGGAGTTCCGGACACTAGCAGCGGATGCGGGGTGGAATGAGAGGGCCCTCATCGACCACTACAGGTGTAGTCTACGAGAGGACGTTCGTCGTGAGCTGGCCTGCAGGGACACCAACTTGTCATTTGACCAGTTGGTGGACATTTCCATCCGTCTAGACACCCTGCTGGCTACCCGCGGACGTCCCAAGTGGGGGTCGTCCATTCCGCCCTCCAGCACCTCCGATCCGATTCCTATGGAAATCGGGGGTGCTGGCGCTAGAGAGAGGAGGAGAGGGAACCCGAGGGGAGCCATCCCCTGCACCACCTGCGGTCGTGGAGGGCACACCGCGGCCAGGTGCTGGGGAGGGTCTCTTGGGAGAGGTGACAACAGGCCACGCACTGGGGAGTCATTTCAGGTGAGCAGGCGCCCCACTTACCCAGAGCTTTCTGTTGGTCACATGAGTATTCCTGTGAGATTTCCACAGGTGGCACCTCATTCCCAGCATAAGGCGCTAGTAGATTCAGGCGCTGCTGGGAACTTTATTGATCGGGCATTTTGTAGTAGGTTAAGGATTCCCCTTCGGCCGGTAGAAACTCCATTTCCTGTCCACGCCTTAGACAGCCGGCCGTTGGGGTCGGGTCTGATCAGGGAGGTCACAGCACCACTGACGATGACAACGCAGGGGGTCACGAGGAGATCATTCAGTTTTATCTGATTGACTCTCCTGCGTACCCTGTGGTGTTGGGACTTCCCTGGTTAAGCACCCATGATCCTACCATAGCGTGGCAACAGAGGGCTCTTATGGAGTGGTCTTACCAGTGTGTAGGGAGATGTCTAGGTGTTTCCTTAGGGGCGACCTCGGTAGAGAGTCCGAACCAAGTGCCCGCACTGCGCATTCCCCCTGAGTATGAGGATTTAGCACTGGCGTTTAGTAAATCGAGGGCAGCACGGCTACCTCCTCATAGACAGGGGGACTGTGCGATAAATCTCCAAACAGGAGCGGCTCTGCCACGGAGTCATGTGTATCCCCTGTCTCAAGAGGAGACAGCGGCTATGGAGACGTACATAGCCGAGTCCTTGGCACAGGGATACATACGGCCTTCTACTTCCCCGGTCTCCTCGAGTTTCTTCTTTGTGAAGAAGAAGGATGGGGGATTGCGCCCGTGTATTGACTACCGTAGTCTCAATCAGATCACAGTTAAATACAGCTACCCACTTCCACTGATTGCGACGATGACGGAGTCATTACAGCGGCGCGCGCTTCTTCACAAAGTTAGATCTCAGGAGCGCGTATAATCTGGTGCGCATTAGGGGGATGAATGGAAGACAGCATTTAGCACAACCTCGGGTCATTACGAGTATCTCGTCATGCCATACGGGTTAATGAATGCTCCTTCAGTCTTCCAATCCTTCGTTGACGAGATTTTCCGGGACATGCATGGGCAGGGTGTAGTAGTTTACATCGACGACATTCTAGTGTACTCTGCTACACGAGCCGAGCATGTAGCCCAGGTGCGCCGAGTGTTGAGAAGACTGTTGGAGCATGACTTGTATGTCAAGGCAGAGAAATGCCTGTTCTTCCAGGAGTCCGTCTCCTTTTTGGGTTATCGGTTGTCCGCGTCTGGTGTGGAGATAGAGGTAGACCGGGTATCGGCCGTGCGTAATTGGCAAACTCCAACTACTGTAAAAGAGGTGCAGCGGTTCTTGGGTTTTGCTAATTACTACCGGAGGTTTATTCGGGGTTTTGGACAGGTTGCAGCTCCCATTACATCTCTACTAAAGGGGGGTCCGGTTCGTTTGCAGTGGTCGGCTGAGGCGGACAGGGCATTTGTTAAACTTAAGAACCTGTTCACCTCGGCTCCTGTGCTGGCGCACCCGGATCCCTCTTTACCCTTCCAAGTAGAGGTGGACGCGTCAGAGACCGGTATTGGGGCAGTCCTGTCACAACGGTCCGGCGCGCCACCTAAACTCCGCCCCTGTGCCTTCTACTCTAAGAAGCTCAGCTCGGCGGAGAGCAACTATGACGTTGGGGACAGGGAGCTGTTAGCCGTAGTCCAGGCTCTAAAGGTGTGGAGGCATTGGCTTGAGGGGGCTCAACACCCTTTCCTCATTCTGACAGATCACCGTAACCTGGAGTACATCCGGGCAGCTAGGAGATTGAACCCTCGTCAGGCTAGGTGGAACATGTTCCTAACCCGGTTTGTTTTCAAGATCACATACATCCCAGGGTCCCAGAATGCTAAGGCAGACGCCCTGTCCCGGCGGTATGACACAGAGGAGAGGTCCAACGAGCCTACTTCCATATTGCCGGAGTCTTGTTTGGTGGCTCCGGTGGTTTGGGAGGTCGATGCGGAAATCGAGCGGGCACTGCGTACCGACCCTACTCCCCCCGAGTGTCCTGTGGGGCGGACGTACGTTCCGCTCGAGGTTCGTGATCGACTTATTTATTGGGCTCATACATCACCCTCCTCTGGACATCCAGGCATTGGCCGGACCGTGCACTGTCTTAGCATGAAATACTGGTGGCCAACGTTAGCTAGGGATGTGAGGGTTTATGTCTCCTCCTGCTCGGTGTGTGCCCAGTGTAAGGCGCCTAGACATTTGCCCAGGGGTAAGCTACATCCCCTGCCCGTTCCACAACGACCATGGTCCCACCTCTCGGTAGATTTCGTTACCGATCTACCCCCCTCCCAAGGGAATACCACCATTTTGGTCGTTGTGGATCGGTTTTCTAAGGCCTGTCGTCTCCTTCCTATGCCGGGTCTCCCTTCTGCCCTACAAACCGCTGAGGCCCTGTTCACCCATGTGTTCCGGCACTATGGGGTCCCCGAGGATATAGTGTCTGACCGAGGTCCCCAGTTCACCTCCAGAGTTTGGGGGGCGTTTATGGAACGGTTGGGGGTCTCGGTGAGCCTTACCTCGGGGTACCATCCAGAGAGCAATGGGCAGGTGGAACGTGTCAACCAGGATGTGGGTAGGTTTTTGAGGTCCTATTGCCGGGACCGGCCGGAGGAGTGGTCTAGGTTCCTTCCCTGGGCAGAGATAGCCCAGAACTCTCTACGCCACTCCTCCACCAATTTAACACCTTTCCAGTGTATTCTAGGTTATCAGCCGGTCCTGGCACCTTGGCACGAGAGCCAGATCGAGGCCCCTGCTGTGGGACGAGTGGATTCGGCGCTCGGAGGAGACGTGGGACGCTGCCCATGTCCATCTGCAGCGTGCCATACGTCAACAAAAGGCGAGCGCCGATCGCCACCGCAGTGAGGGGCCGGTGTACGCACCGGGAGATCGAGTCTGGCTCTCGACTCGAAACCTGCCCCTCCGCCTGCCCTGCCGGAAGCTGGGTCGGCGGTTTGTGGGGCCCTTCAAAGTCCTGAGAAGATTGAACGAGGTGTGTTACAGGTTACAACTGCCTATAGAGTACAAAAATATTAACCCCTCGTTCCATGTGTCTCTTCTCAGGCCGGTGGTAGCTGGCCCACTCCAAGAAGTTGAAATAGGAGAGACCCCTCCGCCCCCTTTGGACATCGAGGGGGCCCCGGCGTACAGGGTCCGGACTATCTTGGACTCGAGGCGCCGGATGAGTGGTCTCCAGTATCTCGTGGAGTGGGAGGGGTACGGTCCGGAGGAACGGTGCTGGGTGCCCAGGAGGGACATTCTCGATCCATCCCTCCTGACGGAGTTCCACCGTGGGCATCCCACACGCCCGGGTCCGCGTCCTCCTGGCCGTCCCCGAGGCCGGGGTCGGCGCACGGCTGGAGCCGCGCGTCAAGGGGGGGGTACTGTCACGGTTTCGGCCGAGGCTGCTCCTCCTCCTGGTTCGAGCAGGCATCGGCGTTCGCCGTCCCCGGAGTACTAGCTGCCACCGTTGGATGTTTCGTGTGTGATTGCTTTTGTCTGTCATGCACACCTGTGTCTGTTTGTGTCTTGATTACCTGTCCTATTTAGTTTCCTGTTTTGTTTGAGTAGATTGTGTGTTGTTGTTCGCCTGTCGTTGTGCTGCGTGTTTTGTTTCTTGTTTACTGTTTTAGTGTTTTACGCATTGTGCGTAAATGCTCGCCTCTGTATATTTTCGAGGTAGTTTGTTTACTGTTTCCTTGTTGGATTTTTTGAGTAAACTCTGTTGGACTGAGCCTCGGTGTCCTGCGCCTGACTTCCACACCGCATACACCTCACCGCATGACAACAGCCCTGGAA